>NC_071257.1:24018680-24143680 GCF_023375685.1 Ictalurus furcatus | reverse complement strand
GGACTTCATGGCTTGTTTTTGGTCTGATGTGCACTGTGAATACATACGTACAGGTGTGTGCCTTTCTAAATCATGATAAGTCTGAATACTTATTTAAATACGTTTCCTTTTTTAATTTGCAATAAATTTGCCAATATTTCTACAAATATATTTTTGCTTTGTCATTATGGATTATTGTGTGTAGATTAATGATAAGCTCAATTGAATCCATTCTAAATTAGAGCTAGAACACAGTAACGTATGCAAACCCAATGTGCAATCATTTAACATATATGGTATACGGATAGCAACCATATAATGAGAAGTAATATCATAATTAAAGCGTGTGTGCATTCATGTGTTTATGCACACATTGTGACATTCCCCTTTAAGAGGATTTAACATTCTCCCAGGGTGAGTCATCGGTGGGATTCACATTCAATGTGTCAGCATGTGTGTACCCCCAGACACGCACACACTCACACACACACACACACACACACACAAATACAGTCTGAGTCAGTGAATGTCAGTGACAATGCTGAGACTGGTATTGATAGGACTGGGCAGGCTGACAGACTGATAGCATGGCTAAAAGCAGAGTGATGTTTCCAAACAGTTCTGGTTTGTGCTTTGGATAATGGTCTCCTACATTACCTATAACGCTGTTTAACTGCTTGCTGATAGTAGTACCTGAGCCCTTGCTTCACCTTTACCTAAAGAGAATGATGCAGCAGAGCTTTAAGGGGCAGTCGCACTAGACTTTCAGCATGTTGACTTCCATTCCTACACATGTGAATGCTGGAGACCGGAAATGCAAGCTTCATGTGAAGAAGTTTCGCGTTTCACTGCATTATTAAGTTCAAGTTTGGTGAACTCTGACGTGCAAATTCATATCACGTGAAGATGTGCGACCAATAGACAGGGTTCCTACAGGTCATGGAATTTCTGAAATGTCATGGAAATTTAATAAAGTTTATTCCAGTCATGGAAAGTCAGGGAATATCAGGGAATTTTGTTTGTAAATTTTTCACATGTATTCGCTAAAGTATGATATATATATATATTGTGTGTATGTGTATGTATGTATGTATGTATGTATGTGTGTGTGTGTGTGTGTGTGTATATATATATGCATATATATAGAGAGAAATATATATATAGAGAGAGAAAGATTTTTTCTTTTTTTTTTACAGTGTGCTCATTTGCTGAATGTGACACAGTGTTATGGGTTAAAAATGTACTTAAAATGGCTTACAGTAAATTGTAGTATCTTGTAAATGAATTGATTGAAGAAATATATATATTTTTTATCTGGACCATTTTGTTATGAGGTATAAAGACTAGTCATGAGATAAGTATATGTTCTTTTTAAGCAGTGAAAGCTAAGTTTTGCACTGAAAATGTCTGTTAACCAGGAAATCGAGCTTACAGATTTAATGGGTTAAAATAGTTAGTTTTTATCTGCTCAGTACCCGGGCAAGACATTGTATCATTCTTCGTACAGTAGGTCACAGAAATTCAAGATTTTGGTCAGGGAAAGTCAGGGAAAAGTCATGGAATTTTACATTTGACTTGGAGTGGGAAGCCTGAATAGAAGATAGACATGTCGCGGAGTGACCTCCAAGATTTAGGAAGTACCGACCATCACGTTTTTATGCAGTTTTATACAACACAGCTTTGAAAGTATATAACATCAAAAGAGAAGTTGCCTGGATTGTGTTGTCGCTGCATACAGGAATATTGATGGTGTAGTTTAACATTGGCGTGTGATGTCATATCCGGTTGCCACCCATATTCTCAGCGGTCCCTGAAGAAATTTTGCATGCCGCTGCTTTAATCCTTTAGTCTGTCCGGCACTTTCACCTGTCCCATCTGTACACTGTTCAAACAGATCAAGTTTTAAAGATTCAACTTTCCTGCTAATACCACCATCAACTCCATTCAAGTTTGTCATCTCATAGATTGCTTTCTAGCTGAGCTGAGCCTCTGCCATAACCCAGCACAACCCGCTTAACATAGCTGGGCTGCATAATGGAACGTTGAGTCCAAAATTTGTTGGCTCAACTAATTCTGTGTAGGCTTTCTCATTAATATGAGATTGAATGTGAAACATGGTGAGGAAAGAAACCCTTTTAATTTTTGCTCTTTTGATTTTGGAGCTACATTAACAAAGAAATCTGACAAAGTTATCACTTTTTTCACACTTTTCTTTTCACACATTTTTTTCACACATTTTTTATCACATTTCTCTCCTATTAAACGCCATTGTAACTGCAAGACCAATGTCCTTCTGTGACATCAGAGTGGCGCACATCCACTAACTTTTCATAGAAATAATGAAAATACAGGACCAACCAACAAATTAGCAACATAATCGCTAAGTACATCACAAATATTTCACTATAAATGAGGGTGGAGTGTTCCTTTAACTGTTGCCCCTTAACAGAAATACATTTGGCTTTTTTTATTTGATATTTTGATATCTTAAATGTTATTTGTATGCTTTTCTAATTCCACTATTACCATAAATGATCAAGTGGTGCCTCAAAGTAGGACAAAAAAGCCTGATAAAAGTATTACTTAATATAGTGAACTGTAATACAGGGATTGAGTGTGTATTTGTGCCATATATTTGTGCATTAAGGATGGTTTTGATATCTGATTTGGTCAGTCAGGTAGCGCAGGTGCTCTTCATAGAGGACACTGCTCTCAATTCTGCTGCATTTAATATCTTTGCAGTGGCTACTTTAGTTTTGAAGTTCATCCAGGACGATGCTTTAGAAGTGCACCTTGTAGAATAAGGCCAGAGGAGAGATGGAAGAGGGAGAGGAGGAGGGAGGAACCTGCTCAGGATAGAAAGAGGAAAAGGTCCAGAGCACTTACTGTACTGTGAGGGCAAGACCAAAAGGAATTATTTTGTGTGTGTGTGTGTGTGTGTGTGTGTGTGTGTGGTCTGATCGAGTTGCTCGTCTGCCCACTGCCAAGCTTCCTCTGAGTGTTTTCTGGGGCACTGCGCAAATTTCAGGCAAATGCAGTGCCCTCTCTCTGTCTCTCTCGATCACACTTACTTTTCTTTCCCTCCCTCTTTCTCTTTCTCTCTCTGCTTCCCCTGGCTCATTTGTCATCATGTCCTGATTATTTCAGTCTGCCTCTCAAACTCTTTCCAGCCTTGTAGCCTTCTTCCTTCTCCTCCATGTTTTTCTCTCTCTCTTTCTCTCTCTCTGTGTCTCTGGTTAGAGAAGACCCCCTCACTTACTGTCCCTGAAGCCTGGCCTAGAACTTTACAGAAACAATATTGTATCTCACACTGTCCCTGATTACACCACTTATCCTTAAACCTTGAAATGTCAGTGAGCATGAGAGTGATTTGTTGGGGAACCTACTAGAGCGTGAAGATCCATAAACTTTGATGGTTTGATTGACCTACTTTAACTCGAGCAGAGCTGAGGATGTTGTCTGCTGACTTTTTTAAAGGTTCATTCACATTGAAACCGTTTCTGAAGCATTTGTAGTCCTCTCATACTAATTTACCAGAACATTTCTTTTTAACAAATGATTAAATCCATATTAAATGCCCAAGTCATGTAACTGTCAAGTGCAAAACTTGCATGTACTGTATATGAAACATAAACTTCACAGAAGTTCAATTCAATTCAATTCAATTCAATTTTATTTGTATAGCGCTTTTTACAATAGACATTGTCTCAAAGCAGCTTTACAGAAATATCAACATGGTATACAGATATTAAAGGTGCGAATTTATCCCAACTGAGCAAGCCACTGAGTGGCGACGGTGGCAAGGAAAAACTCCCTAAGATGTTTTAAGAGGAAGAAACCTTGAGAGGAACCCGACTCAGAAGGGAACCCATCCTCATCTGGGTAACAACAGATAGTGTGAAAAAGTTCATTATGGATTTATATGAAGTCTGTATGGCCTTAGGAGCAGCCGTAGTCCCAGCAGTCTGGAATTAGAGAAGATTTGAGCTCCATCCAGAGGCAGAAAGGATCTGGATCTCTAGTATCTCCATAAATTCATGTGGGGCTCGGCAAAAGGAGAGAGGGAGAAAAAAGATTATTATGACTGCGAAGTAGTAGAACAGAATCTAGTCAGGGTAGGCTTGAGTAAACAAATACGTTTTAAGCCTAGACTTAAACACTGAGACTGTGTCTGAGTCCCGAACACTAATAGGAAGACTGTTCCATAACTGTGGGGCTCTATAAGAGAAAGCTCTTCCCCCTGCTGTAGCCTTCACTATTCGAGGTACCGTCAAATAGCCTGCATCTTTTGATCTAAGTAGGCGTGGCGGATTATATAAAACCAAAAGGTCGCTTAGATATTGTGGCGCGAGACCATTTAGTGCTTTATAGGTTAATAAAAGTATTTTATAGTTAATGCGAGATTTTACTGGGAGCCAATGCAGTATTGATAATATCGGTGTGATATGGTCGTACCTTCTAGTTCTAGTTAGGACTCTAGCAGCTGCATTCTGGACTAACTGGAGCTTATTTATATTCCTACTGGAACATCCAGACAGTAAGGCATTACAGTAATCTAATCTAGAGGTGACGAATGCATGAACTAGTATTTCCGCATCATGTAGTGACAATATGTTTCTTATTTTAGAAATATTTCTGAGATGAAAGAAGGCTATCCTAGTAATATTATCTACATGAGCATCAAATGATAGGCTGGAATCAATAATCACTCCAAGGTCTTTAACTGCTGCACATGATGAAACAGAAAGACCATCCAGAGTAACCATGTGATCAGAAAGATTACTTCTAGCTACACGTGGGCCTAATAAAAGTATTTCTGTTTTATCAGAATTAAGTAGAAGGAAGTTAGTTAACATCCAATGTCTAATGTCCTTTACACAATCCTCAGCTTTACTAAGCTTCTGTCTGTCCTCTGGCTTCGCTGAAACATACAACTGTGTATCATCAGCATAACAGTGGAAGCTAATTCCATGTTTACGAATAATTTGACCTAGGGGTAGCATATATAAAGTAAAGAGCAGTGGGCCTAAAACAGAACCCTGTGGAACTCCAAAAGTAACCTCAGTACGCATGGAGAATTCACCATTTACATCTACGAACTGATAACGATCGGTCAGATAAGACCTGAGCCAGGAGAGGACTGTTCCCTTAATACCAACAACATTTTCTAATCTATCAAGGAGAATAGTGTGATCTATAGTATCAAAAGCTGCACTAAGGTCGAGTAACACAAGCAGAGAGACACAACCCTGATCGTAGGTCAGTAGAAGGTCATTTACTACTTTAACTAATGCTGTCTCTGTGCTATGATGAGGTCTAAACCCTGACTGATACATTTCATGAATGTTATTCCTATCTAAGTACGAGCATAACTGCTTTGCTACAACCTTTTCTAAAATCTTAGAGATGAAGGGGAGATTTGATATTGGTCTATAGCTGGACAATTGAGACGGGTCAAGATCAGGTTTTTTAATCAAGGGTTTAATAACTGCTAATTTAAGTGATTTAGGTACATAGCCAGTGCTTAGGGAAGAATTGATTATATTTAGAAGTGGTTCAATTACTCCTGGACAAATCTGTTTAAACAAACATGTAGGTACGGGATCTAGTATGCAAGTAAAAGAAGTCCACTGAGTCAAACAGTCCCACTTTCTGTGTGCTATCAATTATATTAAATAATATACATTTGATATATATTTAAATAATACATAATCAACAACAATGTTTTGAACATACAGTCCCTTCTGAACTATTGGAACAGCAAGGTCAATTAAGTTGTTTGTGCTATACACCAAAGTCATTTGGGTTTCAGATCAAAAGACGCATATGATACAAGAGTTTAGGATTTTTAATTATTTTCTTTTATTTCAGCTTGTATTTACATCTATATATGTTAAACAACATACAGACCACCCAATTTGTAGGCAAGCAAAGGAACAGATAAGTCTTGAAGTAAATTCAAGTAAATAACACTTAATATTTGGTTGGAAATCCCTTGCTTGCAGTATCTGCATCAAGCCTGCAACTTGTTGACATAAGCAGATTGTTGGTTTCTTCTTTTGTGATGCTTTTCCAGACTTTTTCCTCAGCCTTTTTCAGTTGTTGTTTGTTTCAGGGGATTTCTCCCTTCAGTCTCCTTTTCTGGAGGTGAAATGCTGCTCAGTTGGTTTAAGGTCTGCTGCTTGACTTGGCCGGTCTTAACCCTTGCACTTTGTCCCCCTGATAACGTCCTTTGCTGTGTTGGCAGTGTGTTTTAGATCATTGTCTTGCTGCATGATGAAGTTCCTCCCGATTTATTTGGATGCATTTATCTGTAAATTGGTAAACAAAATGTTCCTGTAGACTTCTGAATTCATTCTGCTGCTACCATCATCAGTTACATCATCAGTAAAGATTAGTGAGCCTGTTCCAGAAGCCGCCATGCAAAGCCAAGCCATGACACTACCTCCACCATTTTCACAGATGAGCTTGTATATCTTGGCTAATGAGCAAATCTTTTCTTTCTCCACACTTTGGCCTTTCCATCACTTTGGTAGAGGTTTATCTTGGTTCCAGAACTTTTGTGGCTCATCTCTGTATGTCTTTGCCAATTCCAAACTGGCTTTATGATTCTTACTGCTGATGAGTGATTCACATCTTGTGGTATGGCTTCTTTATTTCTGCTCTCAAAGTATTCTTCAAACGGTGGATTGTGGTACCTTTACCCCTGCCCTGTGGAGGTTGTTGTTGAAGTCAATGACTGTTGTTTTGGGGTTTTTCTTCGCCGCTGTAATGATGTTTCTGTCATTGGCTGTTGTATTCCTTGCCCAACCGATTTGGTATGGTAACACCAGTTACTTTCTTTTTTTTTAATGGCATTCCAAATGGTTGTATTGGCTATGCCCAATGTTTGTGCAATGCCTCTGATTGATTTTCCCTCTTCTCCCATAGACAGCTCTCTGATCTTCATGTTGCATTACCCTTTTTAAAAACAAATGCAGTCTTCACAGGTGAAACTGAAAGCTAAAACCAAGAGTAGATGTTCAGAGCCATTTATTGTTTAAACAATCAATCTAACAGGACACACCTGGGTAACAAGAAACACCTGTCAGTCACATGTTCCAATATATTTGCTCGCCTACAAGTTGGGTGGTCTTGTACAAAATGTGCTATGTTCTATGTCATTTAACACATCTACATAATAAATACCAGGAAATAAAAGCTGAAATTCTAAATTCTCTTCTCATATTCATCTTTTGATCTCAAACCCAAATGTCTTCAGTCTACAGCAAAAAACAAATGAATTGGACTTGCTGTTCCAATATTTTCACAGGGGACTGTACAGCTTGTAGTTGCATGTTTAGAACATGTTTGGTAATTTTACTCATTACACCAACATAGGGAACCAGGATAAATATGTGGTTTATATCCTGTCTTAATGTCTTGTCACCTTTTTAGGTGTCCCAAATTTGACTCACTCCGGGAGTTTCACATTGTTGTATAAATGGACATTATAACCTAACTTAAAACAGGATTTTTGTTTGCTCTATAAAACACTTCCCAAATGCTTAGTAGCTGGTTAAACATTGCCTTGGAGATGACCCTAGCTGATGACGTCAAAATGACTGTTTTACTGTGCTCGAAAAGTTTGATATTGGCAATGATTTTGGAACAAAATAATCGTGACCCATTCTTAAACCTAGACCTAAATAAATGTCATGGCCACTTCAGTCTAATTGTACAGTCTTTAGATGAAAAGGACACAATTAATTTTTTATATTACCTTTCATGTGAGGACGTGTAGGTCATCATGATGGATTTAGTTTAAAGTCAGTGACCACCACCGTTTGTCCTCCTCCTGACTGCTCTTATTGTGATTTATGAGGATGATGCTTTTAGCCTCTCGTGTCTCATGCTTATCAGATCACTGTGAGTATTAGACTGCAGCCGCCTGATTGAGATGTGTGTACTATATATGCAAGTTGAGTGCATTTGAGTATAGCCAGAAGGCAAATTCTTACACAGAAAGCTACTCAAATGTCACTCAGAAGTGGAGAATAACATTCTGCATTAGGAGATAGGCAGTCACAATTTAGCAGTAAATCTGGGGAAATGTACTGCATGAGGATTATAAATAAATCTAGTTCCAGATATTAATGGTGTAAATTGCACCTGGTGTCATTATAAAAGATATAATGACCTAGGAATGGAATGTATAGATTTCATGTAACAAGCAGTAATCATGAAGGAGCTTCCTAAAATTCTAAGGGAGAACATTATTAATTATAACTTGAATGGAAAATGCTACAGAGCCATACATATTAAATTATTCATCCCTGTCAGTGCAGTTGGTTCAACAATATGCAGGTGAAAAGTTAATGGAACCGCAACTAATCGTCCTTGGACAGGTCTGCCATGCAGGATTTCACAAAGTGCGCTCA
This sequence comes from Ictalurus furcatus, assembly GCF_023375685.1. Taxonomy (NCBI): domain Eukaryota; kingdom Metazoa; phylum Chordata; class Actinopteri; order Siluriformes; family Ictaluridae; genus Ictalurus; species Ictalurus furcatus. Next base: position 24,135,281 of record NC_071257.1, on the reverse strand, counting down.
GACTACTAAAAAAAGAAGGTACAAGAGAACCACGAAGGTAGTTACACAGAGAACGGTAAGCAATGAGCTGCTTCACAATCATTTCAATTTCTACACCCCATGAAAAACTCCTCTGCTACAAAAGGAAGCACAGAGATGCACATCTAAAAGCATTTAGACAAATCAGAACTCCTTTTGTTACGTTATCCAACATATTTCTGTTTGCTCTATGTGCCATCTGTGTGTTTATGTCGGTGGTGGGATGGGTTTTGTTTTGTCTCCTCCCCCTTCTCTAGGCCCCGCTTACTGCATGCGTCAAGTTCCGGCTTGCTAGTGGATGATCACGTCTTGTCCACGCCTGCTCCGTCCTTGTGCGATGGGATTGGTTGCCTGCACATTTCCGGAAGTGTACTTAAGCCTTGTCAGTCTCCATCCCAGGGCAGATCATTGCCATTGCGTTGTGTGTAGAGAGAAGTGCTTTTCGCCTGTGTCTGACCCTATGCCTGATTTGACTTTGTTTATGTTCTGCCCCATTACAATTCATGTGATACACTTGTGTGTATATATATATTACTTTGTTAATTAACACACTAATAGTCACCTCTGTAAAAAGTGAACGGTTAAGAGTGGTTTGTAGGAAGTTGGCATCATTCTTCTTTTCTCCTGGTTTTGGGTTAGCTAGGGAGTGAGGGAAGACGGTGTATTTTTGTTTTTGTTTTTCTTGTAGTTTAGTTAGTTTTCTTTTGGTAAAGTTAGAGGGTATTTTTGTTTGTTATTTTGGCCTGGCCAGCTTCTGAAGAGTGAACCACTATATATATAAAACATGCTCCGTTTGGAGAATAAAACAAAGTAAAACAATAAAACAATCTTGGTCTCGCAAACCCTTTTCTATTTTTTTTTATTTTATTGTATGTTGCAGCCCGACCTAGACCGGGTTGTAACACTTTGGAACAGTATAATCTGGTCAGGTGAAATAAAAATAGAACTCTTGGGCAATAATGCATTTACATTTATGCCATTTGGCAAATGCCGTTATCCAGAGGAACTTACATTTAACTCAATTCCCCCATTGGCCCTTTCCTATCATGGCCCCCTAATAATCCCCATCTCTGAATTAGCTACATCACTCTCTCCTCTCCACTAATAGCTGGTGTGTGGTGGGCGTTCTGGCCCACTATGGATCACATCATCCAAGTGGATTCTACACACTAGTGGCGGTTGAGGAGATCCCCCCATACAATGTAAAGTGCTTTGAGAGTCTAGAAAAGCGCTATATAAATGTAACTGTAACTAACTAACTAACTAACTGACTGAGCATTGAGGGCCTTGCTCAAGTGCCCAAGAGTGGCAGCTTGGTGGTGCTGGGATTTGAACTCACAACCCTCCGATCAGCAGTCCAATGTCTTGGCCACTGAGCTACCACCACCTCATACTCAACTTGTTAAGTTTGGATAAGGATGGATTGCGTGTATGATCCAAAGAACTTCATATCCTTAGACAAGTACAGAGGTGGGAGTGTCATGATATGATGCTGCTTCTCTGCAAATGGTACTGGGGCATTACATGTCATCAAAGGAAACATGAATGGAGATACTACTGTATGTTAGAGGACATTTTAATTTAATCAGCTAAGAAACTGAATCTGGGGAGAAGATAGATGTTTCACCAAGACAACAACTCCAAATACACAGTCAAAATAACTCAGAAATAACTAGCTAATCACCTGACTTGAAACATATTGAAAATTCATGTAGGATTTTGAAATTGCGAGTCCATCAGTGGGACTGTCATAACCTTGGGGAATAGAAGACAATTTGTCATGAGTTTTTCCCTATAAATTTCATTTTTTAAACATATCTTTGTTTATTATAAATACATATGTTTTTATATTTATAAGCACAAATTCAAAAGTCATTATGTGTTGTCTTTTTGCATTTGAAGTGGATATATGTACTGGAAGTATCTTGAATTTAAAAAAAAAAAAAAAAAAAAAAAAAAACAACTAAAGTGTCCAAATACTTATTTCCCCTCACTGTATTTATTATGTGTTAAAGCAGTAATGCTATTTTTTACATTTTGACATCTCACCACTGATGTTTGATGGGGTTAAGATCAGGAATCTAATCTCTGGGCCACTGAAGGACTTGAATTAAAATTTCTTCTTTTTTTCTTCAGTATGCTTTGCTGAAGGACAAATTTCCTTCCTAGTTTAAGCTTTTTGGTGGAATAATCTCTCTGTATTGTACATTAATTTTCCTATTCGTTCTGACCAGATTGCTAGTCACTGTATGCCCATAGCATTATGCTACCACCACCATATGTTACAGTGGGAATGGTGTGATGTACCTGGCGGATGTGCTTTCTTAGATTTACAGCACACATACTACTTTTTTTTATTCATGCCAAAAACAGCTTACATGAACTTGTATCAAGTAGAGAATGGCAAACATACAAGTTATAATTCAAGCTGAAATTATTTTCATTTTATTCTCACCAGACCACAAGACTTTCTGCCACTTAGATGAAGCATTTTACAGGCATTTTTTTTTTTTTTTTGCAAATATTTGCAAGCAAGGACTTGATTTTTTTTTCCACCTACAGTACTGTGCAAAAGTCTTACGCACCTTTTTTCAGTACAAACTTTGTTATCGATTTTTATTTTATGATTTCTACATTATAAAGTCAGTACAAAACATTTTAGATTCCCAAACATTAGTTTTCCAGCACAAAATTAACTGTTACAGAAAAATGTTTGTATCTCAGAAAAGAATTTTAGAATATTATGTAAGAGACAACTGTTCAGACAAAAAAAAGCACAATAAAGGCTGCTGGATTTTGCTGCAAAAATAAAATACAAGTGCAAAAGTCAAAGTCTGTAGAAGAACTGTGGCTCAATAAAACTTACCAGCTAAGGTCCTTATAAAACTGCACTAATTCTACCTGAGACTAGTAATAAATTTAAAGCAAAGGGTCATCACACCGAATATTGGCTTTGTTTCATTTATTACTGTTTACTGCCCTTTATAGTATTTTATATGTAGAAACATTTAATTTCATTATTTTTGATGGCATCTTTGCTCTACAGCATTTCTTTGCATGTGCCTAGGACTATTGCACAGTACTGTATATATGGTTGATTCATGAACCTTGCTTTCAGTTACAACTACTGACTTCAGCAAGTCAATCAGAGTGGCGGTTGGTATCACAGTAGCATGTCACAGATACCCCCTTTGCATGGCAGTTCCCATAGCGTCAGGCACCATGTGCTAGTGTTTGTTTTGGTTTCTCTTGTGGTTCTGTCTCAGCCTCTCATCTTGTAATTAGTTTGTTCCCTAATTGTGTACACTTGTTCTGTGTTTAGTCCATGATTAGTTTGTCTATATTATCACATTGATTCACTATCTTCTTTTATCTTATCATGCTTTATGGCTATTTCCAGAGAGCCTTTTTCATAACTCCAGTTCTTCAGATTATATTTATGGATTATCTCAGTTTATTGTGCCTACACATTATTAAACCCTCACAATGAACTTTTAAGCATGGTTTCTGGATTTCACTTTTTTATCAAAAAAAAAAAACAAAAAAAACCCCACTCCTGTACTATTGTTCTGTGTCATGAACCCAGATGTTCAACAGCCATTTTAATAAGTGTCCTAGTTTGTTGTCTAAGAGCCGGCCAGACCTAGGCAGTGTGGTTTATTTTCATATTTTCTCCAATTCTTTACAACAGACTATTTACTAGCTAATATACCAGACTAATCTCACAATCACATTGATGACTCCAAAGTGTTTTACATTTGATATGGCTCCCTGTACTGATGAGAAGAGATACATGGCAGGCAGGGTACGGTTACCATTATGGTTATAATTATCCTTGACAAGTGACAAGGGATTAAAGTGGGATTTAGGAGGTGGGGAAGCTTTCCTGCTTTCATGGGAGTCAATAAATATTTGGGTTATTGTATGAAAGTGTATTGTATGGAATTGGACTTTACAATTGTGTACAATTAAGGGGTCAGAGCTTTCATTATTTATTCATATTATAGGTTGGTGAACTGACTGCTTTGAAACTTATTTTTTGACCCATTCAATGGAATATTTTTCTTCTCTTCTTCATATTTTGTCAAACTCAGGCTCATAGACACAATTGCAGTAAACATATTTCAGAAATTATGTGTGACACTAATAATTATTACGAAACATAGATGGGTGATTGGTGGATGATTGGTGGATGGTCTCAGTGAACATGACGTGAGTTCGAGAGGCATCATTTACAATATTTATTTTAGCAATACACAAATTTCAGAGTAAGAAATGCTTAAGATGTGTCTTATAGAAAATAATACAAAGTATCTACAATGAGGAACTAAAGTTTCCACTTCTCGCCATGCTGAGAACAAATGCATTCAATGCCAAAACATGTAACGAAATCTCCATAAACAAGACCTTGGACTTAGACTGTGTTGGAGAAAAGATTCCAACTTGTTGAAATTAGATGCAGTGATTTACAAAACCTGTACAACAGACCCTTGATCACATTATCATGCTTTAGTTATCTACATACATCCATGAAAAAGATCATTTTAGCATATAGAGCATCCACATAGCTTAGGATAAATGATCTGTTTATCCCATTTCATTCCTCTTGCACCAGTAACTTTATTCCAAAAATGTAGCTGCTGATGTCTTGTGTTTTTCATATGTTTTCATGTCCCCAATGCTTTGATGAGAGGGTTTTATTATGGGGAAGGCCTACGTGGGCTGTAATGGTCAGTTTTATTAATGTGGCTAGCTGATGTCTTTTATGTGGCCAGGTTTATGCTAGAGCTTTATTGTGGCTAGCAAGTGTGTTTTATAGGGTCAGCTTTATGGCTGTGGCCGGCTGGGTGCAGCTGATATGTTTTATAGAAGTGCTGATTGTTCTTGAACTATAAACCCTTATCTCATTCATAACTGAATCTGGCTTTCTGAGGAGAAGAGCTTCCATACATATACATTTCCTGTAGAACTGATAAAGGGCCTTTGTCCAAAACATCCAGTTTTTTCTGTAAACTTTGTGTAATACACTGAACTTTCATTACATTTACAATTGTACAATGTGTGTGCATGGGTATATGAATCTGGATTTTCTGCCTGTAACATACTTTGACATTTCAACCATAAGAAACCAGTAATACCAACATGGAAGTGTTTTTATTTACTTTATAATCCTTCCTAGATGATCCTACTGCAAAGATCAAGTTGGACAAGAAGCTAGCTTAATAAAAGCAATAGAAAAAAACTCTTAGCCAGTTTCTAGCTACAAATGTAAGCAGCTTCTTATTGTTGTTGTAGCTCTCAAATGATTACTTACGTTAGCAATTGTAAACTTTATTTTACGTTCTATATACAGTTTGTTGGATCTAATGTGTTTAATGATTTTTTTTTTATGCACTAGCTAGCCTATGAGCCTTCTTGACATATTATGACGTGTGATTAAGCTAACAAATTTATATGACATATAAAACTTAAATATTTTTAAGTTTTGGTAACATTTTACAATTCGTATACATAGTTATTTCACCAGAAATTCAATTATCAGTGTCCCAATGTGTAGTGAGCCAGGGTCCTCACCAGTGCCTGAACTCATGTACACAATATACTGATTCACTACCTATTGAACTAGGGAGTGAGGTGAGACATGCCCAGTACGTGTGAAAGTCTCTTTTTAAGGTGTGAGTGTGTGTGTGTAATTGGCAACATGTGTGCATGATAAGAACTCCGGAGACTGTGAATGTGCCGATGATGTGTTAAGCTGGGGATTGTAGTCTGTGCCGGCCATTTTTGTAGGCCACGGTGTGTTCTGGGAATTGCAGTTCAAGGACGGTGTTGACAGTAAGCTTAATGAATTCAGTTTTTAGTGAGATATTGGCAGTCAGAATGGAATCTTTAAATATAATTTTTTTCCATTTTCAATTTTGGGGGGGACCATACTGTAAAATATTATGACTTTATTTTTGGTTAAGATGCATGCAGTTCAAGAAAACCAGTATATGTTTTATATTTTTCAGAGGTCTTGGGCACATTAAAAGAGATTCTGTAAAGTGAAGATATGGAAAATAATGAAACGTATCAGGGCACACGGTGGCTTAGTGGTTAGCACGTTGGCTTCACACCTCCAGGTTTGGGGGTTTGATTCCTGTTGCAGCTCTGTGTGTTTGCATGTTCTCCCTGTGCTGAGGGGGTTTCCTTCAGGTACTCCGGTTTCCTCCCCCAGTCCAAACACATGCATGGTAGGCTGACTGGCATGTCCAAAGTGTCCGTAGTGTATAAATGTGTATGTGAGTGTGCCCTGCGATGGATTAGCACTCTGTCTAGGGTGTACCCTGCCTTATGCCGGATGCTCCCTGGGACAGGCTCCAGGTTCCCTGCGACCCTGTAGGATAAACGGTATAGAAAATGGATGGATGAAAAGTATCAAAATAATCACTGTACTGAGCAATAAACTGTACAACAACTTTTTTTTTTTAATAAATCAAATCATAATTTGGCTTTGCTTTTAAAACTAAAGAAATTCTATGGCACACCAGTTTAATAAGGAAATCAGCTGGTAGGTTTTACCAAGCATCTTGGAGAACTGGCTACAGTCTCTGCATGTAAAATATTGTAGGTCTGTTGTTTTCTTTTCTATTTCCTGTGGGAACAGGGTCATCAGAAGCCTACCTGCTCTGGTCTGCTTTGTTAAGGAAGAAAACATGGAAATAATTTTCTATATAAAACAGACCCACACTTAACTGACAATAGTCACTGTATGGAACAGAGACAACACAGAAATACACTGGCAATGAGCAAGGCTTGTATCGTAGCCAGACTAAACAAATCCAGGCTTTAGTCAAGAAGAAGCCCAGCTGGAACTTCTGAGTTCTCTCTGTTGTACTTCTGGCAAAGGGGTCTAACACTCTTGCTCTCTTAAGTCTTTGTTTGTTCCCTCTGAATATGAAAAGTCTGGATTTGCTCATCATTAGGAGAAACATGAGATCTAGCATACACACAGTGTCTTGCTGAGTATGTGCACCTTTGTTTTTAGCCAGGTGTCGTGTGTATAACTGAGCCACAGCTTAAAGGATTACATTTAGTTTCCAGGACAACAACATTTAATTGTGGTTTCCAGGAGTACCTATAACTAATCAGGACAATATTTGATTTGGCACCCTTTCTGAAGAGTGGTGTGATGTCTGGTAATGATAATTAAGTGAGAAATGACTGTAATGTAGCCTAATTCTTAACCGTAAATGTTGTTATTTAGATTTCTTGAGCACAGATACAACTAGGTACTTTGGAACATTGGTGCCAACTCTGTGGATGCTCTGGAGCATGAGTACCCTCAATATGTCAGAAAAATATCCTATGTGTAGACCAGTGTGAATGCTAAATGCAGTATGGAGATTCCATGCTACAGTTAAAAGCAGTCACACTGGTGGGGAAAAAAAAATACATCCATCCATTTTCCATACCGCTTATCCTACACAGGGTTGCACGGGAGCCTGGAGCCTATCCCAGGGGATTCGAGGAATAAGACGAGGGGCACACTGGATGGGGTACCAACCCATCGCAGGGCACAATCACACACACATTCACACACTATGGACAATTTAGAGATGCCAATCAGCCTACAACAGATGTCTTTGAACTGGGAAGGAAACTGGAGAACCCAGAGGAAACCCCTGCAGCATGTGGACATGCAAATGCTGTGCACAAAGCGAGGAGGTGGAAATCAAACCCCAACCATGGAAGTGCGAGGCAAATATTGTACCCACTAAGCCATTACTGATGGGAAGTGCGGATCATTTTACTGACTTTGAGCTTTGAATCTCGTTCAGCAAAATGAAGGATTTTTTTATCGAGTCATTTCGTTCATTTCAGCAGAATATAATTAAAATGTTACATTTTAAATTTCCCAACACATCTAGTACTTACGCAAACATTGATCACATTTGGAATAGAAAATAAACTATAAGCTAATGCAGTCAAGGCCAAATTATGAGAAACCGAAATTATAAATTAATTGCTTAAGTGGGTCTTCAGGCTATGCAGTCTGTTAGTTCAAATGTCATCACATTTGTCACGTCTGTTCCCCGGAAACAGAAATGATTAGCTCTCGAGTCTTTGGGTTCAAGTCATTAGTTCATCCCGTGAACGCCCCATAGGATGAATGCAGTGGGGCTGTGACGTGAAGAACGAACGACTCGAACCCGAAGACTCGAGAGATTAACTAATCATTTCTGTTTCCAGTATTGCATGGTGCATTGCCTATGGGGCGGTCACCGGAAGAACGAACAACTCGAACCCGAAGACTCGAGACGTGAACTAATCATTTCACCTATGGGGATGTTGCTCTAACATCTAATTTTCACCAACACCTCTTGCATGTTAACTGTGATGCATGACATTTCGCACATGCTTTGTGTTAATCAGTAGTACCATTTCCTGTTGGGGTGTGACTGAGCTCTATGACCTTTGCCCCTTGTGTCCCAGGTATTCCTTCCAGGATGAGGAGGACATGTTCATGGTAGTAGACCTGTTACTGGGAGGAGACTTGAGGTATCACTTGCAGCAAAATGTCCAGTTCACAGAGGACGCGGTTAAGCTTTACCTGTGCGAGATGACCCTGGCACTGGACTACCTGCAGAGTCAGCACATCATACACAGGTGTGTATGAGACCTACTCAATGAACACACCCTTTGTAGGTGTGCACATTTGAAAGGTGAGATTTCAGCTGTACCAACTACAGTACACTTTCTTTAAGAACTGGTCAGCATTTCCAATGGTTCGAGAACCAAATAGTCACAAAACTATGGGATGTAATGATTAATTGTGCTGTAGATGTCAACATAATTAATTTGTTCAAAGCAAATATGAAACCTTGTGGCCATTATTAATAAAATAGTCCATCTACATTGTGAATGCAGAGTTTAGAGACACATGCAGCTTGTTTGTATTTTCAGGAGATGGCAGAGGAGCCATGAATTTAAGAAAACTTCTGCCACCACCATTTTATTTCAAATTAGATGCCCAGAACACACAAGGTTATTTGGGTATGGCAAGGTGGAGCCAAACCTGGGCTGCTGGGTGAAATAATTCTCACCATTCTCACAATTCTCAGCATCTTAATGTGACATTGTGAATTCATTGTGCATTGGAGAAAATGTTTGATATTGAAGACATTGAGCCTGTGAAGTGTGTAATATTTCAGTTACAGTATCTAGCATCAATATGTAGACAAGACAACCAACATATGCAGATTCTTATTAATAAAGAAGGAAACTTCATCCCCATCAACCATAATAATTCTGCTATTTTATAATAGCTATGGGACATAATTTTTGTCATTTTGGTCATTATAATGCCTTGTATAAGTATCCAACCCCCTTGAACTTTTCCTTATTCTGGAGCGTTACAGCCTGGAATTGAAATGTAAACCTGACAGTGCTCATCATGGTGGTGGTAGCACTATATTGTGTGAGTACTTTTCATCATCAGGGACTGGGAAATTAGTTAGGGTTGAGGGCAAAATGGATCGAGCCAAATACAGAGGCAATCCTAGAAGAAAACTTGTTATAGTCTGCAAAAGACCTGAGACTGATGTGAAGGTTCACATTTTAATATTTATGGCATTTGGCAGAAGCCTTTATGCAGAGCAACTTAAATTTTTATTTCATTTATACATTTGAGCAGTTGAGGGTTACGGGCGTTGCTCAAGGGCCCAACAGTGGCGGCTTGGCAGTGCTGGGGTTTTGAACTCACGACAACCCAAGCATAATATCTTAACCACTGAGCTACTACTGCCCCTTTAACAAAACAAGAACCCTCTGCAGACTGTAAAAGCTTCCCTGAAGTGGTTCAAACCAACGAACCCAAATGGCACAGTCAAAGCCCAATGCAAAAAAATGTGCGTGGCAAGACTTGAAAAACAATGGTCTCTTCTAGCAATATTGCCTAGAAGAATGGGCAAAAATATCAGCATCCAGATGAGCAAAGCTGATAGAGACATAACCCAGACGTTCAGCTGTAACTGCAGCCAAACGTGGTTCTACTACTGTAAGTATTGACAAAATATTGTATACTGATCAAGTATGCAATAAACAACTGTCCACTTTTTGTTTAGTTAACCTTTGTGTCCCAAAAAAATATGTAAATGGAAAAAATCCCAATTAAGTCAATTGCAATTGCAGTTGTAACACTATAAAATGTGGAAAAGTTCAGGAGGAGTGAATACTTTGGCAAGGCACTATAGATGTAAATTTAGACACATTTAGGATATTGGTGTTGGTTGTGGCTTTGGTGAGGTTTTTAATTGCTGCTGATGTTTCACTCATTGTCTGCGATTCAGTATGTATGCTCACATTTCACTTGGCCATCTCAGCTTTGGTGTGATATTATTTTACGTAATGAAACCAGTCACATTGACTTGGTCTCCCTGAGTGTCACATTTATGTTAGAAAATAAGCTTTTAATGGCTCCTACATACTTAGGAATTCGATTTTAAGTGAATTATATTAACATTTGACGTCAGAGTAGATCTTGGTGAACGTTACCACACCTTGGCCAATGTTTTGCAGTAAAAATGCCCAGAACAGAAACATAGTATGTCATGGCCTGACTTTGACAAGCTTGAGACAACCCTTTTCCACATTCACACATACACACCCACACACAGGCCAATACGCTATGACAACCTATGGTTTTAACACCATGGTTTTGACTTCTACATTCTCTTTTACAAAAAGGGATATTAACACCTGTGGCATATTTAATTATTGTATTGGAAAATATCTTGGAAGTTCTGACAATGCATATCAGATACACGGCTACTGCAGGAGACTATTAAAGCCTACTCATCTAATATTCTACCACCAACCTGAAAGCCTCATTGATTAGTTCTAAGCCCTCTCTATCACTCATAGAGTGCTGCTTTTTCTATAGAGTTTCACTCAGGAGTGACCCTGACCACATACAACTACAGATAAATGCTCAGTGTCTCAGAGTTTAGATTCATCATGAGCTTCTATCAATAATCTATCAACCATCAGCTCCATGCTGTAGGCTTGTAGCTATTTTTTTTCCATGCTGGCTCTGTTACCTTCAGGTCCACAGACATTGCATCAACTCTATTGCATTTCTGTCTAAGTTAGTGTTTTAAAAATCACCCCAAGGCCCTTGCAGGCCATTTACTGAAGACCAGGCTGGTTCTATAATTGGTGTCACATATTATTAGTGCTCTTATACTGATTCCCTTTTATTACGCTTCATTTTGAAAAGATGTGGATGGTGTTCAAGTTTGTAATTACAGTCCTCCATCTGTTCTATTGTGGGGTGAAATGCAAGCCAGGACAGTGAATTAACTAAAGCTTTAGATATTACAGAGACAATGTTGGAGCCAAGGCTAAGAGTTTATTATACTATTAATTCACTTATTGTTCTTCAGTTATGTGCTGTGCCACTGTACTGCCCTAAACTATTAATATATGAAAATGAATATGTGTATATGAATATATATCAATGAGGTGTACATTATGTGTAGTCTTCAGGAACGACATACAATTAAGAATTTCACTATACTTTTTGTGCATGAAGAGACAATATAATAATAAATAGCGTTGCCGACTCACAGCTCCAGGGATTGATTCTGAGTCCGGAGGCATGGAAAACAAAGACAAAGTATGTGTGCTGCTTAACATACTTAACAGTATGTTGGTGTCCCAAGTGTAGATTAAGGCTAAAGTGAAAATGAATTCACTCGCATTGTTCGATATTTAGGTTTGCTAATAGTGTGCTAGCAAAGTAGTGCTGTTTTAAGAGCTACAAAAAAAATTACTTAACACAAGATACACTATAACACCTGTTGCTGTTGCTGTGAGTAATAATGGAATCGGTGATTATTGTAAAAGTATATAAATAAGTATTATGATGTGCTCTGTTATAATATTGATATTTCATCATCATTTCACATAACTCTATTGTATAAGACAGAGCTGTCACTTTGACTGATTTTCTAAGTGTGTCTTGCCTGCAGGGATTCACCAAAGGAAGTTATGCCTCCGAGCCCAGACAAAGCCTCCTGCTGATATAATGACCTTTCAGAAACAGCCACAAAGACAATTCGCTGTGTGCATTAAGTGGCAGCAGAACCTCACAGCTTGGGCCAGTATTTATCCATCAACATTTCAAACACACCAGCAAAACTTTTCCATTTTTTTACATCTGTATAAAGCCACATAACTGAAATGATCAGTAGATCAGTGGAGATGGTTATGTTTCTTGCCATCTCTAACATCTCTCTTCATGGTGTTTCATGGTCTATTCCTGTGGGACAGTCTTGGTGTCCAGCAGGCTGCATTCGGGCTCTGTACGCTCCATACGGTAGTCTCCAGAGTGTGTGCCGTTGTGTTCCACACTCTGGAATCCTGACAGGAGATCGGTCTCGCCGTGCAATTATTTTGTTGCACCAACTAGAGGAGAAGTGTCTCCTAGCAACAGTCCTAGCTGCCATGTCATGTTGCCCAAGGAGGTAAAATTAGTTCATGCACAGAATTCCTGAACAAAATATAAAAATAAGGGAATGTATTTTCCTTCTGACTCAGTGTTAAGGGATTAGGGGATTGTTCCTGCTAGATGCTATTGCTTTGAACAATTTTCTGCCTGACAGATTTCTGATGTGCTGAGAAATCCTTTGACATTTACCAACAGGACAAAAATATTTTGGCAGAAGGAGAAAATATAGTGAATACACTGTAGGGAGACCTAACTGACACTGCAAAATCCCTCGGTCTTGTTTTCCAGGCTTACATCGTTTATATAGTATGAATAGCATTATTAGAATAGCATTATTACTGCATACACAGCAAATATAGGGAAGGTCTTAAATATAGTCTTTCTCATTATGAGATTATGATTTTTTACAAACCATATTTTAAGCATTTTTTCTTTCTAGAAAGAATAAAAAATCTTCGCATCATAATCTTATATTTATTCATAATCTCATAATGAATAAATCATATTTGTTGAATTCAAGAGATTTTCCCAAAATACCATTTTTGGTGAAGTCTGACAGGTTTTGCTATGTTTAGGATTGAGTAGTGGGTCTACAGCTCAATCTTCAATAAAGAATAATGCAGTTACAAAAGTAAGTGAACGGATAAGGAAAGGAATGAATGAAGAAGAAGAACAGAAGTAGAATATAATCATTTCTGATTATTATACTATATATCCAGCTTCCTATCTTGTTCCTATGAAAACATTTTGTTTTAGAGTTTTAATGTGTGCACAAGGCTTCAGCCTCTCAGATATTTCGCTATTTGTGTGTGTGTATGCTGTATAATAGGAATAAGAAAGCAAGATAATATTAATACTTTGTTCATGAATCTAATCATCGTGGCTGACTACCAGCAGTGTGGGATCGTTGTCTTAATTAGTTGTGTTGGAAATGCAGTGTGTGTGCGTGCATGTGTGTGTAGCATGGTGGGGTGTCTTGGCAGTGTGTGCCTGAGACCCCACAGTGAGGCATGTGTGTTCTAGAGGCATGCATGTGTGTCCTAGGCAATTAGCAGGTGTGGAGAAATCTATGAAGACCCCCTGAGAGATAAACATTCACAACAGGAAAGGGCAACAAGGCACTTTAGTTTTCTAACTCAGAACACACACACACACACACACAAATATTCTGCACTCGCAAAAGAAAAGCATAGCCAAGTAGAAGCACTTTGTTTTATTAGTTTGTCCCTGCAGGGTAGCTATTTTCGCTGTCAGCAGAAGTCTTACACAGGGATTAGTGCAGTTCTGTGCTGACATTATATGATTCGCTAAAGCCTAACTGAAATAGCAAAACTTCTCATATTGCATCTTTTTCTGCATGGCTTATGGTGCCTGCCTTATATGCTGTAAGGACAGTGAAAACTAGAGAAATTTCCATCGACAGGTCACTGATCGGATTACATTCTTCCATATCAGACCGTCCATAATGGTTTTAATAGCAAAGGATGAGCATTGCCCAGCTGCAAGATTACTTAATCCTGCAATTGATCAAAAGCTTTTGTGTGTAATGTAATTTATGTAATAGTGATGATTTTTCTGTATTTCCTTTGCAGGGATATCAAACCAGACAATATTCTTCTAGACGAACAAGGTAAGGAGTGTGTGTAAGTCTTCATATAGTAGCTTTCCTAAACGTCTCGATAGAAATACAGTATGGAAGTGGTCCAAGGTGACATGTAGGCTGGCAGGCATAGCGACGGTAACAGTCTGTCTCTGAGCAGTAAACCATGCTCAGGGTCATCAAGCCCATAATACTAAACAGACAAATGCAGACTCAAGGATGAGCTGTTCCATTAAAAGTATCACATGTCTGTGTTTTTATACAGTATAAATGACTCATTCTGTGGGTTTCTCTCGTAATATTATGCTCGCCAAGCAAGCCTGTATCAGTGAATGGAGCACACATTGCCCATGAGATGCTATGGATTTTTGAACTTGTAAAAGCCATTAAAAGGGATCCGTCCTTTCACCCAGTGTACAGTAGTAGAACTACATAGGCTTGAATGTCCTAAATGGCTGATGTGTGGGAGTTTGTCTCCAGATGCTTTAAACTGGTTATGTTTCATGTCTCAGGTCATGCCCACCTGACTGACTTCAATATTGCTACAATTATCAAAGATGGAGAAAGAGCCACGGCTTTAGCTGGAACCAAGCCATATATGGGTACAAAAGCTTCAAGCAGCTATTTATATGTTTAACCAATTTTCACTTAATTGTTTTGAATTAAGTTTTCTAGCTTTACTTTAGCTAAATTAACTGTTATTTTTGTTCATATGGTGAAATTCATATGGTGCTTAATTATGTAAATAATTAAGTAACACGCAAGAAAAAGATGACTATTTTTAGATTCCGGTATTTCCTTTATAGCTCCTGAGATTTTCCAGTCTTTTGTAAGCGGTGGGACTGGCTATGCATTTGAAGTGGACTGGTGGTCATTAGGGGTCACCATATTTGAGGTCCTGCGAGGATGGGTAAGCAGTTTTTTAAAAAAAAAGAAAAAAAAAAGCTTGCACTCACTGAGTTCATATAACAGTAGTTATCTTGCTCTAGCACATCTACTGTCTTCTGTTTCTCTCTGTGGGTGCTTTCACTGCACATTCAATAGCAACAAACACTCAAACAGAAACTGAACTCAGGGCTCTGCTTCTACGTTGTTTTCTTAGAGAGACGAGTGGTGCTCAGTTCAATTCAATTTCATTTATATAGCACTTTTAACAATAGACAATGTCTCAAAGCAGCTTAACAGCAATCTGTATATAGATGCAGTTTTTAGATCCCTAATATGCAAAGCCAGAGGCCAACAGTGGCAAGGAAAACACTGAATAAACCTTCAGAGGAATAAGACTCAAATGGAAAGCAGTCCTCTTATATATAGATAGTATGGTATAGTAACAATAATAAGTGCATCATTATTATTACTATTATCATTACAGCTGCAATGGCAACATTGTTTCTTTGTCTAGTTAACCAGCTTATATTAACTGCAAGAATATTGGTCTCTTTTGGAAAAAGATAAAAACATTCTCAGTAACAGGAAACACCCCAAAGAGAAGCCAAAGGTGCTTCAAATACCCACATCAAAAATTTGGTGCACAATGGCATCATTGTCCTTGTTGGATCAACTGTAGTTGAACATCATATATATTATCTATTACAACCAGAATCTTTGTTACTAGACCCGTGCCAAAGAAAAGTACAATAACATATTAGTTTTCTGGTGGCAGACGCTCTGGTACTTTATGTATTTTGTGCAGTAGAAATGAGCTGCGTATTCCTGTTGTATAATACATGCCTCTTATACTGATAGAGTACATCAATACATACAATACTTGTATTATGTGTCTGTCTGATACCTTGCTTATTTGCTTGTCCTCTTACTCATAAAAACAGCAGACAACACAGAGTAATAGTGATCTGAACGCAATTAATGATGCCAATCAGAACAGACTGAAAACTATGTTCTGTGAAATGATGAAGTCTAGGAACTGGAGGGCTCCTGAGTGACACAACAGAAAAGTATTCGCTCTATAGTCCGGAGAGCATGGGTTTGAATTCTGACAATGTCCAAGAGAGAGTCCCAAATCTAGCCATTCCCTGTGGGTGGGAGGGATGGCATACTCTCTCTCCACATCAATCACAGTGACACTAGACAATCTATTGGTTTCTGTGAGCTCGTGCATGTGGAAGAGGGCAGATAGAGATTTCATCTGAGTGCGTGAAGCCTCCACATGATGCAGCATGACTCGGAGGAAGCCCGTGATAGCCCTCACCTTCCCTGGTTGGTAGCCGTCGTATGATGGGGAACCTAACTGGGAATTGGCCAAGAGACCCACTCATCTCCATAGTAACACTATACAATCCAAGGAAAGTAATATAGCTATCTAATGCACTTCATTTAAAATGAACTCTCTAATGTTATGAATGAACCTAGTAAGAAGAAGAATCCTTTATTTGTCACATGTACAGTACTGTGCAAAAACTATTTTCTTTAGTACAAACTTTGTTATAAATTTTTATTTTATGACTTCTATATTATTGAGTCAGTACAAAAACATTTTAGATTTCCAAACATTAGCTTTCCAGCGCAAAATTAAATGATACAGAAAAATGTCAGTAAAGAAAGCAGTATATTAAGTGGTAAGAGACACTTTTTAGACAAAAAGCATAATGAAGGCTGCTGGATTTTGCTGCAAAAATAAGAAGTAAGTGGGAGTCAAAGTCTACAGAAGAACCGTGGCTGTTTCTGCAAGATGATCAATAAAACCTACAGCTCATTTCATTATAAACCTGCATTAATTCTACCTGAGACTACTACTTTTTTTAAAGCAAAGGGTAATCACACCAAATATTGACTTTTTCATTTATTACTGTTTACAGTATTTTTTTAAAATATAGAAACATTTCATTTCATTAGTTTTGAAGCATATTTGCTCTACAGTGAAATCTTTTCTTCACATATCCCAGCTTGTTAGTATGTTGAGGTCAGAGCACAGGGTCATGATGATACTGCACAAGCCATGATACAGCACCCCTATATCAGAGAGGGTTAAGGACCTTGCTCAAGGATCCAACAGTGACCACTTGGCAGTGCTGGGGCTTGAACCCCCGACCTTAAGATCAGTAACCCAGAAATTTAACTGTTGAGCCACCACTGCACTTTTCAAACCTGGGAAATGAGGAAAACATAAACAAAGCTAAACAAAAGGTTCTTTGACACCCGTGATTGCATAGTACCATGTCGGTTACTCATTTCAGTATTGATGAATACCAAAAAACATGAACTTCTTTTTGTACTCAGTCAGAAAAAAGGATTATTTAGTAGATGGATAACTTTTTTAGTGTCATTACCAGATTTCATTTGCATATTTGAGGGATATTTTGAACATTTTGACTTTTTATTAGCTCTGTGTTGACATCTCTCTCTTTAACTGTATCACTCAGAGGCCGTACGACATCCATGCCAGCAACTCAGTGGAGTCTCTAATGCAGCTCTTCAGCACGGTCAGCGTGCAGTACTGTAACTCCTGGCACAAAGACCTCATCTCCCTGCTGCGTAAGGTGTGTGGGTCCGTGTGTGTGTGTGTGTGTATGTGTGAGTGAGTGATCGAATGAGTGTGTAGGGAGAGAGTATGCATAAATAAGCACAGTCTTTTGAGAGAAGTGTCTACACACGATAAAAAGTTGAGACAGAAAGAAGTACTAGAAAAGTAAGTAGCAATAAATTCATTTAAATCGTATGTGCATGGGATGACAAAACAAATTGAAAGTATTAAGAGGAGAGAAAAGAGAGTGGTGTGAGGAGTTGATGAATAAGCAGAGGGAGGATTTTTTTTTTAAAGGCTATGTGGAAAGGAATGGAGAGAAAATTAATTGGTTCTGAGGACGGAGGAGGAGATTGAGGAGCGAGTGCAGTACACAGCAGAGAGCGAGTGGGTTTTCTAACTCACAGAGACAGAAAGGAGGAACATAATGAGGCAATGTAGGAGTGAGGCCGAGCCCAAGCGAGAGATGATGGAAAGCTGGAAGGTTGGAAGCATAATGTATAATGGGAAAGGAATGGGCGGAAGGTGACCAGGCCTAAAAAGGGAGAAATACAATACATAATCAGGCTGTGAATAGAAAGCTGGAGAGAGAGAGAGAGAGAGAGAGAGAGAGAGAGAGAGACAGATGGGTATGGGGGTGTGGAAAAAGAAAGAGGAAGAGACAGAGAGAGAGGAAGAGTGGCAGAAAAATAATGAGAATGTGTGAGCGAATATAAGGGGGTCAACCTGAAGGGGTCAGAAACATACAGGAGATGTCCATGGTGCTGGAGAGGTTACAATAAAGGGCAGTGTGTAAGACAGGAATATTGCATGCTTTTTCTCTCTCTCTCTCTCTCTCTCTCTCTCTCTCTCTCTCTCTCTCTCTCTCTCTCTCTCTCTCTCTCTCTCACTCACTCTATCTTTCACTCTCTCTCATGCACACCCACACACCCACACACACACACACACACATGTACAGACACACTTAATGAATTCCTTTATAATTGCTAACTGGGTCTCAGGTTCTATCTTAGCACTTTTGACCAGGATGTCTATTTGTCTCATCCATGCCTGTGTAGATCGATTACTTCTGTCTGGACTGCGTGGAGACAGTCTCAGCCTTCTGAGAATAAAAGCAGCAGCAACATGTCCAAAAATTGCTCAGATATGATTTCCCTGATAACATAACGCATCCCATCAAATGGGCTGGGAATCTTGTCTCTAAACGCTTTGAGAGCAATAAAAGTATCTCATGATAAGCCTGGAAAGCTGTCATCCTTTCATAACTCGATCAGCTCGTTAATAACAGAATCGCTTTTTATGATCACTCCCCAGACAGATGGGCCCATGTTATCTCTCAGCTCCATCTTATTTAAAACTAATTGGCCCTGAAGACTGTCTGACTAATGCCAGTGGTGACAGATTGACTTGAATGGCTGTGAATTGGCAAGAAGTGATGTTAGCTATTTGGATATCAAAAGGAAGACATGATAGAGAGTAGCTCTAAATCCACATTTTTTGGAAGATGGTTCAGAGCACAGCTCTCATGATATAGTACTTCGCCTATTTAACTCATCTGAAAAGGAACAATCCAGTGTTCTTAAGCCTAACCTCTAACCACCGCTTCTGCAGCAGACATGCAACTACCACAAACATGAATTTAAATACATTTCCGTAGAGAGAATAGAACTAAAAACCTGTTTGGTCAAAACTCCCTTGTAATGGAAGTCTTAAGAGTAGCTACTGAAAATAGTTAACAAATATGAACAATAACTCAGATCTAAAGTTCTTACTGTCTAATCCAGTCCTGCTCAGGATGGGTGTCAGCGCGTCTTCTGTCGGATTTTCCCCAGTTTGTGCAGCTGCAGAGCTCCCTGTCTGATGTGGTGGTTAGTAACACAGGAGCACCACAGGGGACTGTCCTGCCTCCATTTCTGTTCACTCTGTACTCCTCAGATTTCCAGTATAACTGAATCATGCCACCTGCAGAAGTTCTCTGATGACTCTGTGGTGGTGGTGTGTATTAGAAATTTGCAGGAGTCAGAGTACAGGGAACTGGTGGATAAATTTGTGGCGTGGTGGTGCAGCAGGAGTCATCTGCTCCTAAATATAAACAAGACCAAGGAGATGGTGATAGATTTTAGAAGGAAAAGAACTTCGATCAAGCCCATAAACATCATGGGTGAGGAGATTGGAATTGTCGAGCACTGACACCCAAGTAATTGGGTGTCATCTTGAACAACAGACTGGACTGGAGGACCAACACTGACGCTGTGTACAAGAAGGGAATGAGCAAACTCTATTTTCTGCTGAAACTCTGATCTGTCAATGTATGCACCAAGATGCTGGAGATCAGCCTGTGGTCACAAGCACCATCTGCTATGCTGTGGTCAGGTTGGAGGAGCAGTATCATTGTCAGAGATGCCAGCAGGATCAATAAACTCATTTGCAAGGCTGAAACAATCATTGGGCAAAACCTGGAGACGTTTGAGTCAGTGAGGAGTAGGAGGTCACTGAACAAACTGCTCTCCATCATGGACAGTCCATCTCACCACTTTCATGACATACTTCAAAGACAACAAAGCTCATTTTCCAACAGACTCACTCAGCTCCACTGCCATAAAGAACGTTTTAGGAAATCATTCTTACCTTTCACCATAACAATGTAAAATAGTTCCTCTCTGCGTAATAGGTGAACACACTACTGCACAACCATGTGTACATACTGTTTGTCATACATATGTTGTATATATTATTCACTGCCATTTCTGCACAGCTGTTTTATTGTTCCTTTTTTCTTTGAATTATTACTGTTACTCTTTTTAATGTTTTACATATATTTATTTCATACTCATTGGTTTGTTTTGTTTGTTTTTTTGAAGATTTGCAATTCTACTTTTAATTTTATTGTTATTATTTGTGCTGCTGTAACATAATTTCCTATAATTCTATCCATCTATCTATCTATCTATCTATCTATCGCAAATGATTTTGTTGTTAATACATAGCCATAAATTCTTCTGGAAATGTAGTAACATCTCTGAAAGGATGTATTTTACAGATTGAGAGCTTAATTTGGAAATAACATTGATGGAAGAATCCATAAAACACATTTGCTTAAACATTTATTGACTGCCCTGGCGACTGCCCTCAGAGTTTGGAGATTTTTGGTTCTTTTAGCATTACTGTTTCAGCAGTAAATATGTTGAAATTCTAACACACAGGTGTGATAGATAGAGACTAGGATAAAAACACTAAGATGGGGAGATGCAGGTTCTTTAACCATCTGTTTTTTGTGATAGCTGCTGTGCTGAAATTGATTGATTGATTGATTATTTTTTAATATTTATCATTTAAAGGTTTACCATTTAATTATGCTTTACCAATCTTAACCCTAATGCAAACCTAACCTAATCCTATCCCTAGACAGACTTTGCCCTACCCTAATTCTAACCCTAGCCAACCGCCAAGTCAGTCTAAGTTTAATTGTAACCAAGCCCCATTTTAACCCTAAACCTATCCAATCTGAACCTTACCCCTAGACCAACCTTGCCCTACCCTAACCCAATCTAAACCTTAACCCTATATGAACCTTGACCTTGTCCTACCCTATCCCTAAGCCTAGCCAACCCCAACTCGATCACCACCTTAAATTTGGCCCAATTCTAACCTAACCCAACCTTAATCTTAACAAAGCCCTACTGTAACCCTAACCCTAGCCCAACCCTAACCCTAGGTACACACAAAGCCAGCTTGGGTCACCACTAACTCTTGGGCTAGGGTTAGCCAATGCTAACCCTAGCCCAATCCCAATACATTCAAGTGTTCAGTTAAAGGACTTTTTTGGACAGTTTTTGGTTTGTGCTAATCAGAGGGATTAAGATGTACCATTTTTCCAATTAGATCTAAATTGTTTCCAATAAAATAAGGTGCTGGAAGTTCTATAAAAATTTTGAATGGTAATATATGAACTCTGTGTGTCAATGTGTTTGTGTAGGCGGGAAAAAAATAGAAGATAGGAAAGAATAGAGCTTGATGTGTTTATTTTTCAGCTGCTGACAGTAAATCCAGAGCATCGATTCTGCAGTCTTGCCCACATGCAGACAGCCCCCTACCTCTCAGATGTGAACTGGGATGCTGTCTATGAGAAGAAGATGGAGGCTGGATTTGTTCCCAACGTAGGAGCCGATTAAACACATCCGCACATTACATCCACACAGTACACAGCAGTAGCCAGACATAAACACAAACATAGTACATAAAAATACATGCTCTACCCACACAGATTGGCGCATAAACTCAATAAGATGACTAAACCATAATGCATACCCATGGGTTATAGATTAATGTTGTGAGGAACAGATTGCTTTTATTATTCTTCATCACTGTCTGGTTTGTCTGTTGTGTGTGGGTGAACACAGAAAGGGCGTCTGCATTGTGACCCCACCTTTGAGCTGGAAGAGATGATTTTAGAATCTCGTCCGCTACATAAGAAGAAAAAGCGTCTGGCCAAGAACAGGTCAAGAGACAACAGCAAGGATTCCCAATCTGTGAGTTATCATGACCTCTGACCTGGCTTGACTTCTCAATTTATCTGTCTCCCTTAAAAGTTTCATTTAGATCTGTGTGGATTTGCTTTTTGAAAAAATAAAACCCCCCAAAAACTGCGAACCCTCTCTGCCATGTCAGAATAGGAGTTTGTTTATGAATCTAAATGTTAATGTGGATAACAATATGAATATATTCATACAAACCAAATTTACTGAACTCAAATATACTGCACATTCAAACACTGCTCTCACCGTCTGAGCTCCATGGTTAACATAAATTAAATGTCTAAAGGACGTCTGTTTTTTACCCATTCATTTTTTTAAAATAGAAATTTATTCTTTCAAAAAGTGTTAAATCATCAGAAGATTGCACTTTTAAATCTCGACAATGCCATAGCTATCAGTAGCCAGGAGGTAAGGGAGCAAAACTGGCCATGCTCTCTGGGGTGTTGTTACATGCTCTTTCTCCCCTGTCAATCTCAATGACACTAGCCAATCATGCATTTCCTTGAGCTCATGTATGCAGAAGAGGGTAGATAGCGCCTTCCTTCAAGTGTGCTATGCTGCCCTGTGACACAGCATGAGTAGCAATGTGAAAATAAGCTTTTGGCTGGCTTCATGTGTCTTGGAGGAAGCACGTTAGCCCTCACCCTCCCTGGATAGCAGCTGTCATATGACAGGGGAGAGCTGACTGGTGGATGGGAATTGGCATGTGAACAAATTGGGGAGAAAATGGAAAGAAAAAAGAAATTGCCACAATTTCTGGCCTGTGAGCTGATTTATCATTCTGAATGTCCCTGTTTTATTTCACTGCTGCATATCTTAGTAATGATATTACTGTCTCTTAAAGTCCTGACTATTTATAGACTCTCAAATCCAGTAAGTAGATCTCCATTTTATTAAATGTAGCCAGTACTGCTGTTCTTCCTGATTTGCAAGCTAATGTAGGAGTACAAATAGCTCCACTAGCAAGGCTCCCTCAGCCTCTAGAGCTGATGATCCACCATTATTACCTGGATGATTAAATTATGAAGCTTTCAGTACTGTTGTTAAGCCCTCTGGCACTATCAGATATATGAGACGCTATTTTTAGCCCACGTCAAGCAAAAAACAAGCCGAAGACAATAAGAAGTCTGATCTCCACTAAAGCACTGTGACCAGAGCATTGTGAAGAGAGAAAGGGGTGAGGGGCAGCTGTAATCTGGAAAGTGCTGATTGGTTTCGTACATGCTGCTGGTTAGGTTCATGTCGGGCTGACCTGTGACCTCTTGTGCTTTCTGCAGGAGAATGATTATCTACAGGAGTGCCTTGACGTCGTGCAGCAAGAGTTTGTGATCTTCAACCGAGAAAAGTGAGATGGTGTTTTTAATACTTCTCAAGACTGCTGATATTAAGAAAAAAGATTGTGTGATGCACTAAGCTTGATTAAGTTAGCATCTCTTTTCTCCAGAGGTATAATTTGCTCCGTTACTTTTTGCTCTAATGCGTTCTGTTTTGACAGAAGCACATTCTCAGAAAAAAAACAAAGGTACTGAACTATAGCTTTCCTTGTTACTGAGTTGGTACCCACAAGGGTACAGTTTTTTATACTATTAGTAGGGGTCTTTACCTGGGAAGGTGCATGTAGTGTACTTTTATAAACAAATTAACGGTATTGGTCTTTAACGTACACAATATGCATATTTACAGTTGAAAGATACATCATACTAAAGGTACAGTAAATGTACCCTTGAGCGTACCACCCGATCAAGAAGGAAATATATAGCTTAGAACCTATTTCTCATGATAAGTCCACTTTCAATTATAGATTACAGCCTTGTGCTTGTTGTTGGCTGTGAGCGTAGAGCTCTTGTTTATTGGCAGGAGAATCTGTATGCTACGATTCCCTGACACTGTGTTTGCTATAAATTATTACCTGGTTTATAATTTAGTAGAGGCTGCAAATTCTAGCATCACACCCTCTCCTGCAAATTGTTACTATCTCTATTTTAGCGCTGCCACATTATTTATGACTCCTTATCCATCGTATGTAATGTCTCTGTGACAGAACAACAGAATCACCGAATGCATTTCTCACTGCCTGTGTGTGTGTTAATGCATATTGTATGAACAGTACCAGACTTTGTGCACATCATACTATACAGTAATGTTATGGGATACTCCTGTATATGGGAACGATGCCCATTCTTATGTGTTTTATGTGTCAGGTTGAAGAGGAGACAGGAGGAAGGCTGCATGGTGGGAGAAGGGGAGGGAGCAGAGGGAGAAGCAGAAGGAGAAGGTGACCCTGACCGAGAGGCAGAAGAGGCAGAGGGCGGGACAGAGGATGAAGAAACCGAGCCCGAACCCGAGACCTCCAAACTGAGCATGTGCGGCTCAGTGTGCTCATCCCCGGGCAGCTCATAGAACCACAGGCACAGCACCTCCTGCTGGTCGCTTAGGTGTCACTGCGCTCACCATGCCTATAAAGCCCTAACTGCACCCAGTACCAAAAGTGCACCCGATTAGGGCTCCGAAACATCTCTCTTCTCCATCCCAGTTACATTCATCTCAGCATGGTTTGGGTTCTGCCTATACGAGCAACGACATGGCCTCCATTTTCTCGTTCTCTACATGGCCTCTAGAGTAAGCTCAATCTTCTATGCAACATTATCTGTACAGCATGATGTAAAGTAGACATTTTAGAACTAACGAGCCGCACCGACAGAGCGCATGACGACACACAGAGCAATAGGACTCTGCTGTAAGAATGTTAACATGACAAGGGCGGCCAAATGAGAATGCTGTTTGTGTATTAATTACGATTAGGTGAAAACACTCTGAACTTTAGACTTGCTATGTTTCCTGTTTCAGCTGCTCCCTCTGAAAGTGGGCTGCTATTTACTAGTCATTAAGCATTTAGTTCATTTCTATAGAAGTAATTCCCAGATAGCAAGTGAGTGATGACCCAGTGCCCGCCCACACATACCTCTTTCACCCAGCGCACGTTCTGCTGCGTAATGACAGCCACAACTCAAACACGATGACAACGTACAGTATCTCAGGCATGATATGGTGCAGTTGGACCACTTTTGGTCCAAAATTGAAACCCTGCACAAGCTTTAGATATTGTTTATTGCATTGGGGCTTTTATTTTTTTGATCCAGATTCTAAATACCAGGAAAACCTTAAATGTGGCTGTTTACACACCCGCTTTTGGATTACAAACACACTTCCCATCGCCATAACTGACTCTAATGTGCCTAAACCCAACATTTGGTCTGGAATCGTCTGCTATCTGGGAACAATCTGGGATTAATTGCTTGGCAAATGGAAAAAAAAAAGAGCAAGACTTAAAAAGAATCACTCTTACAAATATGACTTAAGAGTGACCATGTGACTACAATGGTCATGTTCTGAATGTCTGAGAAAACAATGTTCATAGTATGTCACAAGTAAATACATACAAAAAATTTAATAAAAATCGAACTGCAGTGACTTTCTTAACCTTACGTCAGAATCTGTTAAGGTGTTAATGTTAATGGCTTGGTTTTTCTGTATCTCTGTCTTGATAAACTTGCTGCTTCTGGCCAGCACTCTGTTGGCACTTTGATCTGTGTTTCTCCTTCTGACTGTTAGTGTTTCACATGTAAGATGCTTGTTCCTGAAAGATTTGATGTTCAGTGTAGGTCACACTGCAGTGTGCGTTCAGTGCGTTCAGTTAACTACTCTAGTGCTCTTCCATTCCTGCTGCTTAGGACCTACTGATGATTTTCACTTCACCAGGGGAATAAGCTTTAGTGACCTCTGTAGGACACCAGTTTAAGATTTTGTTTGATTAAGTCAATTAAAAAAGAAAATATCCTGAAAATAAATTTTAGGTGCCGTTTGGGGTCTGTGTTCTGCATTGATTTGGGTTAAGCACTCCCCCTAGTGGGCCGGATGAGGCTTTTCTTAAGAGTAGCATTGATTCGATACTATATAAACATGTTTTAAAGGTGATACCATCGAGCCGAGTTGTGACGTTGGAACATGTAGCATTCTACATAATTAGACAGCACCATTTTCAAATTGTTGTTGTATAATTATGTAAAACATAGCTAGAAGCAGGACCTTTTCTCCACAGTTTTATGTGGGTGCGCATATCAGACTTAGGTATTAACAAAAAATCAGATTGAAATAGTTCTAATAGAATAAAAAGCAGTTGTATGAAGTTATATCTTCATACTTCTATTTCCAAGTGTGCAGGCACAACTTGTAGGCAAAAACGCCAAAGCTTTTGTACCATTTGCATAGCTGTTTCTAAATAAAAATGAGTGCCTGTACGTTTGCATTTGTCTGTTTGAATAGCACGTACGTGTGTGTCTGTACGTGTTTATTGGCGTAATCTGTGTGTGGGGGTGTGTGCGCATACCTGTGTGGGAGTGTGAAAGTAGTGCATAGGACCAATGTAATAATTTGTAAAGAAGCATTTACTGTGGTAAGTAAAAAAAAAAAATAACATGGAATGTTTCTGGAATTAAACATTAATTCTATTGTTAGCCTCAAGTGGACATTAATTCACTGTAAGTTATTGATTACTATACTGATACCAATAGCATATTGAATAAACATTGACATTTTTTGCATGTACCCCTATTTACAAAGACTAGAATGGGGTGTTTTGGGGGAAGGCATATGGTTGTTGCTATGTTGCTTTGCCATACACATTCGCC
The DNA here is from genome assembly GCF_023375685.1 of Ictalurus furcatus. NCBI lineage: Eukaryota > Metazoa > Chordata > Actinopteri > Siluriformes > Ictaluridae > Ictalurus > Ictalurus furcatus. The sequence continues at coordinate 24,108,466 of NC_071257.1, read as the reverse complement.
ATTGAAATGAAGACTCTTAAGAATTGGGATGATGACCACATTTTTCACCAGTGACATCAGTGCTCTGTATTGCCATCCAATTTTCATACTCTAGGACTGCGTTATCAGCTGAAGATGTTCGACTCTACAAAGCAAAGCATCGTCTTCAAATAATTGTGGATGGCATGATATGTATCAATAGACTCTGTTTAAATTTTGGCATCCCATAGTTTGTTTTAATGATACTGAAAATAATAATAATAATAAAATGTTTAAGGGCACTGGCTCTGTCTGTTCATAAGGAATCAACATGCAACTTGAGAAATCTGATTAAACTGTAAGAGTGTGTCTTCGGTTATCCTGGAACATTGCTTCCTTTTTTTTTTTTCTTTTTTTTTCAGAGCATTATGTTAGTACACTCTGTATGTTATAACAATTTGTATTCATAAAGCATAATCCTAATGCTGAAGGTCACTTTAAAATTCTATTTAAAAAAAAAGAAAAGAAAAGCTAGCAAGAGGAGAGGTATTGAAAGAAAGCGTATATCCTTGGATTCTAGTTTGGTCTTGAAAGAAGACTGTAGACTGGAGAAGCAGAGTCTGGAAGCCACAGCAGTGAATCTGCCCACCTGATCACAACCAGTCTGGTCTGTGTGGTTCGGAGCAGCAGTATAGGAGTAGCAGGCAAGCCGACTGTGCAAGCAGGAGAGGAAGAAAAAAAATGTGTGAGTGAAAGAAAAATGAGACCATGCTGTGCTTTAAAGAGTAACTGGGTCAATATCACACATGTGTCTTTAAGGCAAGCACTTTGTCAGGAGCACATATACATTACCATTTTAATGAAATTCGTGCATCAAAACAACTTTTTAAAAATGAAACAAATAGTTTGCGAACAGGATTTTAAGATATATTTCTATTTCAAATCAGAATTTCTCAAACGATTATTAAAGAGCTCAGTTTTTAACCAAACCTTTGGAGTAAACTTATGTATTAGTTTAGGGTTTTGTTGTTTTTTGTTTTTTTTTTAACTGATAAAATATTTAAAATATTATTGTTACTGGACCCAGACTTTTTGAGGACCTTGCTGTGCTGTACTGATCAATAATGATCATGAGGACTGAGTACACAGACCACTAGGTATAGTTATAATTTGAAGGAAATGCAAATCATAGCATGGAATAATGGTCATAATGTTAGCCGTGATGTAATACAGTTTCACACAGCTTTAAAAAGAAATGTTTTCATTTTTTAAAAAAATTGTAAAATGTATTCTGATAGCCAAGGCAATTGTAATTGATTGCTGTCTAAATACAAATAATCATTATAGCAATATGCTAGTTTAAAGCCTTTACTGAAAGAAAAGAACTAGAAGATATTTTCTGATATCATTTTGATCCAAAAACTGCCAAAGAAATACTAGTAGTATTTCTTAATACTAAACACTAATATTAATACTACTAAATACTAATAGTTAACCTACCAATATTAATCAACTGTAAGCCATTACAACAGACATTTATATACTTAAAACTTGTTATATTTATATATATGAATTTTGAAATCTTTCATTATAATAACAAAGGTCCAATACTGTTCCCTGGAAGTAGTAGGATTCCCCCAAATGCGAATGTAATTCCAATTTAATACTCAGGCTATTCTGTTAAACAGTCAGAATTCTAAAGTCAGTGTGTCTCAAGGTATCTCAAGGTGGACTCTGTTTGTCGTCTAGTGCCTGTGGTGTACATTAGAACTGTACAACCTGTAACCTAACAATACTAGTGACTATATTAAGGCTTCTCTGATGTCTTGGCTGACTGGCACATGGAGTAAATCAGGCTTTAACAGCAGGGGAGAGAGAAAGGTTCCTGAGGAGAAGGCTTCTTAGTTACTTTCATAAGAAGTCTTTCACTTCAGCTTAGAAGGTCTCCCCTTTGTATACAGTCTCATAGAAATGTCTCTAGCACAGAGGTTCCCAATACAGTCACTGAAAACAACCTGAAATCAGAAATGATTCCCCCCCCCCTTTTTTTATAACCTTGATATTACGTATCCCTGGTTGTATTGTGTATGATTTATCAGCATCACTTAAAAGGCAAAATTATAGAAAATTTTTTCTACAATCTTCTGTGAATTTTTACTCACACACACACACACACACACACACACACACACACACACACACACACACACACACACACACACACGGAGTGTGTGGACATTCAGTGTTATTAATTGTTTAAACATTCAATGTAACAGGCCCCACCTGGGCAACAGGTATTTGGGGGAAATAATTGGGTTCAAACAAAAGGTGTCATTTTCTATGTTGTTTAACCTATCTGGTTGTAAAGATCAGGAAATTAAAGCTGAAATTCTGATTCCTATCTATATTCATCTTTTAATCTCAAACCCAAATTTCTTCCGTCTTTAACAGACGCAAAAGAACTGGCCATGCCATTCCAATACTTTCAGAGGGAACTGTATATTAAGCAATAATATGGTGTGTTTTATGGCTCTCTCCTTTCACCTCCAGCTGTCATCCAGTGATAACACAAAGCCTGTTTTACACAGAAATACATCTCATTATAGAACGCTTCATGATTTCTGTTTTGCATTGTCCTTTCAGACCCATACTAGTTCACACCCAATCTAATCTCTCTCTGCACAAGCAGTTCCTCAAACACCAAGCCCTCTTTTAAGTCAGCTGATTTTAATTACCATTACATCGTACATCTGCGATGAATATCTAACGCATGACAAACAAGAAAACAATCTACAACTCGTTCAGTCTTGTACCTTTCTTTCTCTGTCTTGCTTGATCTCAAGAGTGTGGAGGGACATTGCTTTCATCCAGTATGTCTACTGCAGGTCCAGCAGTGTCAGTGATCAGTAGGGAGCTCCATTCACGAGCCTGGATGGTATCGAGCAGCACGGCCAGCTCAGCCTCCAGCTTTTGCACCGTTTCCTCAACCCGCTGGAGATAGATGTGGAGAGACACACATATGGAAGGGAACAGAGGTTTTAAATTACAAACAGGAGACAGAAGTACTTGTTTTTTTAATTACAGCGAGTGAGTGGACATATTGAGGAAACATTGGATATTTGAATAAAAATGCACAAAATGAGTAAGAACAATACTGCACAGTAGCAGAAGTGGACTGGTGGAATTATGGAAGAAATATAAAAGGGAGGTCAAAGAAAATGATGTATTACAGCAGGTGGCTGCAGAGAGAAATAAATCAAATATGTGAAGCGTAGAAGGATAACAAAATACTAGAGAAAGTGAAACAAACAACAACATAAATCAATAGAGAGGAGATCAACCAGCTGAGAGAGAAGGATGAGTGAGCTTGGGAGAATCAGAGATGAGTCATTGGCCTACAGAGTGAGAAAGGCATGAATAACGGACAGGAGAGTGGTGAACGACAGAGAGTTAAAGAACATAGGAGGGTGACTTCTCTCATGTTGCCTTATAAGAATTTAGAAAGAAATGAGGGTCATAGTGTATGTGTGTGTGTGTGTGTGTGTGTGTGTGTGAGAGAGAGAGAGAGAGAGAGAGAGAGAGAGAGAGAATACCCAATCCTTCACCATGAACTGGACCTGCTTGGAGGAATATAGCAGAATCTATTACAGGCAGGGTCAGTGATTTTTAAAGTGAGAACGCAGTTCACCTGATGTTCTTTTTATCAAAGGAAAGACTGTCTAGATCTCAAGAAGGCATCACCTGTTAATTCAGAAAACTCATCTTCTTATACTAGAATTCAGGCTTCCTAGCATAAACAGTGTATGTGCATATAATATAAAAGGATAGCTTTAGAGGGAACGTTCAAGGAATGGGTTATATTTGTTTGAATTTTATTTGAGTGATAAAATGGGTAGCTTCATCTAGCTTTCACCACAATTCAGACTATATGGTCCATATATGATGTGATTTTCTTTCTTTTTCTTGCCGCACACACACTAAAATAGGAATTTTTATTATTTTTTTTAACCTAAAAAATGTCTAAAAATCAAATATTTATGTTAAATTCTTTTCTTCACATATCCCAGCTTGTTAGAAAGTTGGGGTCTGAGCACAGGGTCAGCCATGATCCGGAACCCCTTGGATCCTTGAACCCCTGACCTTCTAATCATTAACCTAGAGCCACAACTGTTGAGCCACAAGTGCCCATGAAAAAAAGTGTACCATTCCTGGAGGTACTGCAATACCAGGTTGATACATAAAGCAGACAGAGCAAGTCCCTCTTCTAGCTCCCTGCTCTAAAAGTCTATTTAATATAAAGTCCTCATATGGAGGATGTATGATGTCAGATATTAAACTGGTAAGAACAGATACTATACTTGATCTTAGCCAAAAGGCTATGAAGTGATCCAATAGGCTGAAAAGTAATACTGTGTACATTTTTTTATTTTGACATTTTAAACGAATGAACTCCACATACAGTTGCAGTCAAAATTATTCAACCCCTATTGCAAATCAGGTTTATTGTCAAAATTTACAGACTTTATTGTCAAAATGTACAGACTTTCAGCTGTTTGCAATGAACAAATCAAACAAAAGCAATTGAAATAGTTCAACATATCGAATGCTTCAAGAGGTTTCCCCACATTCAACTGAAAATGCAACTTATAATGATTTCTCCAGTTTCAAAATTATTCAACCCTCTGAATAGAATCCCTCACAACAGCACAAATATGCAAAACCGGTGTTGTCTCAAGCACACCTGATGTAATTAATCAAGGGTTTCATTGGTTGCACCAGGTGTGCTTGAGGGCAGACTGGCTAGGGACAGAAAATGTATTATATAACTGGACAGGGCAGAAAAAGGAAGCTCAACGGCTGCAATCAGATTTCTGAGAAGGCAGGTTGTGAAAAAACCCTCGAGTGACTGCAAAAGACCGGCAGCAAGACTCGGTGGCAACAGGCACTGAGGTTTCAGTGAGCACAGTAAGGCGCGTACTAAACACAGAACGTTTCCATGCCAGAACTCCAAGACGTGCACCACTACTGACCCAAAAGCACAAGAAAAGTCGTCTCAAAATTATATAAATAAGACACAGAAATTTTGGGATTCTGTTCAGTGGAGCAATGAAACAAAACTGGAACTTTTCGGCACGGTGGATCAGAGGTATGTCTGGAGGAAGAAGAATGAAGAAAGAACACTCTGTCCACAGTCAAGCATGGTGGTGGCTCGGTGATGCTCTGGGGCTGCTTTGCATCCTCTGGCACTGGAAGCCTGCAGTCTTTGGAAGGCAAGATGGATTCATTGAAGTATCAGGAACTCCTAGGAGAAAACTTCATGCTGTCTGTGAGAAAGCTGAAGCTTGGGCATCATTGGACCTTCCAACAGGACAATGATCCCAACCATACCTCAAATTCCACCTAGGCTTGGTTGCAGAGGAAGTCCTGGAAGATTCCACAGGGCCATCACAGTCACCTGACTTGAAGGCCATAGAAAATCTCTTGTGGGATTTGAAGAAGGCGGTTGCAGCATGCAAACCCAAGAATATTACTGAACTGGAGGCCATTGCTCATGAGGAATGGGCTTAGATTCCCCAGGAAATCTGCCAGAAGCTGGTGTCTGTCTATGCATCTCATTTGCAGCAGGTCATAACAGCAAAAGGATCCTCTACTAAGTACTAAAGATGCTTGCCATGAAGTGGTTGAATAATTTTGAGACTGGAGAAATCATTATAAGTTGCATTTTCAGTTGAATTTGGGGAAACCACTTGAAGCATTGTTTGTGTTGAACTATTTCAATTGCTTTTATTTGATTTGTTCATTGCAAACAGCTGAAAGTCTGTACATTTTGACAATAAACCTGATTTGCAATAGGGGTTGAAATTTTTTTTATTGCAACTGTAGACATACACTATACCTTTTAAAAGTATTTAGTTAGAATAACTTGTACTCAACAAAGTAAGAAATAAATATAAAGAAGAATAAGTATATGGATCACCTTTTCCACTGCATCCAGTCTGTCATTAAGCTCGCTGTGCTCCTGGCAGGGAGCTATGTGAGTGTTTCTGTTTACAGGATCAGTCTCAGGCACTGTGACACAAAACATCAAATGTAAATCATCGTCCTTTAAACTCCACGAACCCCATGTTATGGGCTCTGCCTTTTTCTTGCAACAGGGGAAGTCATATGTGGATAACAGGTTTGGCTACATACACTGAAATAAGATACACAATAGGCAAAATGTTATGTACTCAGAATGTATGTACTGCAAGTTAAAAAAAAAATGTAAACACCCAAGTCAAATTAGGTGTGTGTCTCCTTTTGTTCTCTCTGGTATGGTATATCTCAACAAAACTGAAATCAACATTATTTATACATATAGCACCGTTTGTTCTTTAAAATCTAAAAGCATTACTAGCTAGATATTCAGTACATCATGTAGCAGTAAATAAACAAGATAGAATCAATAGATAAAAACGAGTACACTGACATTTTAAATACAAGATTAAAAAACAACTAAAATATAAAGTCATAAAGCTGTATCAAAAATAAACATTAAACTAGAAAAAAAAAATCTATCTGAATGTCAAACATAGAAAATGCTTCTTTTTTTTTTTTTGTCCTGTTATAGATTTTCTGAGGAACCTTTATGACCTCACAGTCACAGTTTCCACACCATGTAGACAAGTTACTGTATACTCAAGTCACTGTCTGGGGGACTATTAATTCCACAAACTCACAAATACATTCCAGTTCAGCTTTCTGACATGACTGGCTCTATGTGATCATCAAGACCATGACTTCACTGTGCATTGTGCAATTATATTTTAGACTTTTTCACTATGCACGTCATAATCATCATAATTACAGCAGCAGGTTTTCAGGTACAAGGACAGTATTTACAGTTTCTTCAGATTTCATATCAACCATTATTCTGCTTTGAAAGCTGAAAGTATCAAACTTGGTGCTGCGTGACATGTTTGAAGAAGGCACACAGTTTTCCTACTACAGCATTTTCCATCATAAACACACTAGGAGAGCCGTGCAAGCTGAGCCAGATGCCAGGCTGCCGCACTGTGTGCTTCCATGGCATCACTGAATAACAGACCTGAGACTGCCTTCCTCACGCTGAGATAAGAAAATCACACGAACCCGAGTCACAACTTAGTACTTTCTTTTCTCTCTTAACAGCTGAAGATGGCTGAAGGCAATGTAAATATAACCACTAGTCCCATTAGACCCATAACAGTTTTTTGACCACATTTCAGCCATAGCTCCTGTTACTCCACTTTACAGTATGTGTCCTTGGTGTATAAGAGCCTTGAGATGGATAGGTTTGGATTTAATGCTTTGCCTATAACGTTGTTTTCCTGTGAGGAGGATGAAGTCCCCATTTTAAATCTTGACTTCTCATACAGGGAGTTTCTCTCTGTTCTTGTCATTCTCCCTATGGCTTGCTCAATAATATAGGCTTGGGTCTCTGGAACCTTTCCTTTCCATTCCATTATGTCAAATATCGCTGGCTGAAATGTTGATTTAATGGCATTGAAAGACAATTACAACATGGACAAGAAGTGCAGGAGAAGATGAGGATAGAGTGTGTATCTACAGTATGTGGTCGAAAATCTGAAAAAAGGTGCTGTTAGTAAGGATGTGTGAGGACAGGAGTGGGCGTTCTTAGACATGTAGTCCAAGAAATGCATAGTTTATGCAGAAACAGGCCACATACTTGATGTATTCTTTATCAAAGGAAAATCACTGATTTATTAGGGTCCCAAAGTCTGAGACCATGTTGACAATCTAGGAATTGTTTTTTTATCCGTTTACAATGGATTCATTTACATCTGGAAATAATATCTTGAATACTCAATAATCAAGATTATGAACTGCAAAAAATGACCTCTTAGCAAGTGAAAATATCTTGAATGTAGACAGATATTATCTAATATTTCCTATTATAAGTTGCCGTAAATCAAATAAAAGATTCTTAAACCTATTTCTAGACATGTTTACTAATTTCATGCTTTAAATTTTATTATTCTGTTGGCAGATAATTTTGCTTCTTTCTAGACACACACATAAACGCTTAAAATAACTAAAATTGTCTTCCAAAAGAACTATTTTGAAATTATACAAAATATCTAGAAATAGTTTTAATAATCTATGTTCAAGATGTTTTCACTTCCTGGTGGTTGTTTTTATTTTTTTATTTTTTATTTTTTTGGAATTTAAGGAAATTTGTTGTAATGTCCATGTTAACCATTTTGTACAAACAATTAGATTTTCCATGAGTCTTCTCTTTTCCATTGAAGCAAGTTTTCATATGAAACTCAGTCCCAGATGGATTTGCTCTAACATGGATAATCAGGTTTAACACAAACTCCATGCCAGCTCAAGTTCATGCCGTCATTAATGCAAAAGAGGGACAAACCAAATACCAAGACATTTTCACTCAAGTTTGTTGCTCATAATACAATTTGTAATTCATATTTTTCACAACTAAATTAAAGCATTTTCACTAGCGGTCTCAGACTTTAGGACCCCGCTGTTTATAATGTAGAAAGCAGAATAATACTCTCAGTGTGTAGTTAGCAAAAAATAAATAAATAAATAAACCTTGAGGTTCTGCTTCTCTAGCTCTTTGCCTAACATCTGCTCCAAAAAAAAAGACCAATAGAAAAATCTCCAACGTATTAGTTAACCTCAACTATCTGTGCCTCATGGGGTATTTCCTGGATCAATACAAACAGAAAGACAAAGTACATGAGAACTAGAGCTTCTCAAATTTGCCCTTGATTTCTTTTCTGTTCTCATTCTTAGGAAATGAGATCACACACATTTGACCAATTATGTCAGATTTCTCTTCCAGGAAAGTTACCAGAAACAAAGCATTACCATCTTACATGCTACATGTTTCTCGCCACAGAAACACATTACAAGTCCAAATGATTAACTTTAGCTGTAAATGTGCTGTAATAGCTGAAGTGCTGGATTATACCCAATGTCTCATGCGTGAAATGCCTTGTCTATTGTAAGGTTATGCTGCTCTGTCATTCAGAAAAGCGCTAAGAACAAGCCAAATTAGAACCAGATGCTCCGTCATGTAAAAACACCACATGAACAAAGATATACACACACACACATTTTGTGAATCCAATATTTGCATAGCGGTATCTTTTACTACTATAATATTTTATATTTTACTACTACTATATATGTATTTATATATGTATTTATACTGAGATATAAGTGTGTGGAATGTTTAGCTGATGCTAATTGTAAATTCATGAAGTATCTTATGAAGATGTGTAATGTTCTCCATCCTCCTGTTATCCATTCTCACTTTCACCCAGTCAGAGCTCTTACCTGCTAACATGTGACCAATCAGAAAGAGCAAGAGAGCAACACAGATGGACCGGTAGGCCATGGCTCTGAGTAAACACACAGGCCAGCTATGGAAGAGAGGCAGGTTACGGTAAAATTATCAATACAGGCAACACACAACCAGAACATACTAGAGCTACTAAAAAACTCATATCATGGAGGAATGGAGTAAAAAGGAGGGAGAGAAAGAGTAAGAGGACCTTACCCCAAAAAATTTTTACAGCCCGTAGTAGATAGCTCAGTGTAGCCCCGCTTCCTTTTTCACGCTGCACTTCGCCTCTTTACCTAATAAAAACATAGAGTGCAGGAGAAAAGTGCTCTCTTTTTGGAGGAGGGTAAGGCGAGACAGTAAGGGGAGTAAGAAAGAGAGAGGGAAGGGGCTGGGTGTGCAGTTGTACAGTGGGCTGCTGGGGTGGGCCTGTTTTTTCACCAGCACTATTGAGATACAGCTGAAGTCAAGCCAACGAGTGCAGGAAATAAGAACAAGCAAGCCATGTGTGTGAAATGAGTACTAACCCTGCAATCATAAAAAGAAACAATGTTTGTTTTGTTTCAAAATTACTATTTTGATTTACTATGTTAAGCTATTTCAGCTGGTGTAGAAATACAAGTGTCAAGTCAAGTGGCTTTAATTGTCATTTCAAGCACATACAGCTGGTACAGTACACAGTGAAATGACACACCGTTCCTCCAGGACCATGGTGCTACATAAAACAATGCACTAACCACGTGAGATGACACAGAACTTAATACATTACATTAAATCACGTCATTTTTTAACTTGTTTGTTTTTATTCTTTGTTCAGAACCAAAAAAAATCTGTTTCTAGATTACCTGTATTGTAGGTTTATTTCTATCACTATTTGGAAGCTTACAATACATATTACAGAGGAATTTCTATTTCAAATGTTGATTAATGTTGGATTTATGATGTATTTTATACACAAAATGGAACAGAGAAACATATTTTCTAATAATGCATAATATTTTTGTGATTAAACAATAAACAAATGATTTCTGTTCTGTAAATGTCTCTGTCTTCACAGTTAAAAGAACATTTGAATTCTAACATCATCCAAAGACTAGAATTTTTGTTTGTTTTATTGAGTATGCATATTAAATAAGATTATGCCTCATTTGTGTAAATCAATGCACATTTTCTTATAGTTCTTATACAGAAAATACTTCAGCAATCCATTGGAAAGGACTGATTGTTGTATATATTGTTTAAAAAAAACAACTTATTTACTTGTAGTGTCTATGCTAAACAAAAAGGGGGATAGAAAATGTGGACTGAAAAAAAGTGTTTTTGACAATTTGACCATTTTAGGACACAATGATGATATTGTTTGTTCCAAAAATTTATTTTCTCTGTGTTAAACATCATTTGGCTGAGCTCCTTCCCTGTTTGAGAACATACACACAGTTGCAGATATTAACTACCCACAGACAGTAACAGTCTTACAATAGGCACAGTAAGGAGAACGCAGAAATAGGAAAGGGAAATGAAAAACCATCTTTGCTACACAGTGTAATGCAACGTTCTCTCTTCATGACTATCCAGGCTTTCGTCCATACCAAAGAGACCTGAGAACCTTGTTTCATAAGCGTTAAGTCTCTATCTATCCAGTTAGAGTGTCTGATCATCCCACGTCACAGCTCAGTTTAAACCGGGACCGAGACAGGAATAGAGCCCAAGGCTTGGCCAGCAGAGGCACAGAGCCCAGGAAGAGGCTGGTATTTGTCTATTGGTAATCCCTCCTTAAATAGTCTCACAGACCAAGTTAGGGCCATGCAGTACACCAGAGTGAGGAGACCAGAACGCTGTAACTACTTCTGTAGTTCCTACCCACTAGATAAGAACTGGACCTCTTGCCTCAATAACTCAATAATCCAAGATTCAGAATGAACTTTGCTGCACAGTTTTTCTACACAAACTATGTGGGAGAGAACTTACCAGCACGGAGGGGATTCAGTGACAGTGAGGAGTACGACCCCTTCTGGCACAGGTGGGAAATTCTAAATCTCAAACGCATAGAGAGTCTCTAAACCTCAAAGATTCCCAGAAGTAAGACGTTCCTCTCACTACATCACCTCCTCTAGAGACTCTGTAGTTCTTCCTTTTGTAGTTCTTACCAGCCTTTGTTTCCTCCCTGGCTGTGCTCATACTGACCCGTCAGCTACACCTTCCCAAAAACATCCTGCCCCTGTTTCCTCTATGGCAGGCATTCCCTGTTTCAGCTCCTGTATATACTGTATGGGTATTCACTAGAAGATTTATCTACCCAAAAACATCAACACACATCATCCATCCCCACACTTCTAACGTTAAACCACCAATAAGGGTTACATCTTGACAAGAAACTGCTACTACCAAAGCCTAAACCTTCATCCTTGTCTTCTTGTATCTCATTCTTCCAAGCTCTCCCTGCACTTCCCTAATGTTCCAAAACATAGGACTCTCCTCCTTATTTCCACAGTGTGAGATGTTTACTCCTGTCTTTCTGTTTATAATCTTTCCTGTCACATTATTTACTTAGTTATATAAACCAAGATTTTAAAATGTGCCTTGAACACCAATGTAGTTCAAAAAAGATGAAAATGGAGAATGCCCAGAAAGGTTATTTACTTAGGCACTGGAGGACAATTTTTTGAAGGACAATGAGAATGTGGTGAGAATTCAGTTCTGGGAAAAGAGCGGAGCTGACTGGATATTGGGAGAGTTTACATCTTGAGAAGTGCACCAGACTGGGATCACATTAAAAATCTTGCAACAAACTCATGCTATCTGGTGGTATTTTCTTTGGCTACTATAAGCAATTACTAAAACCAATTGAAGGTTTTTATAAGCATATTTTATGATATCAACACTTTAATCTACTACTCAGCATCACATGAAATTCACAATGAAATTTACAATAAGAATATCATTATCAGATTAGCATCTGTCATCAGCTCACACTCTGCTATCTCTGGTAAAATATCGATAATGGAATGGGAATAGGAAAAATATGATCAGTGCATCCCTAGGATTATCTCTTCCTTTCATTGTCTTCATAAATCACTGTCTTTATCAAATCTTTCTTGGCAGCTGTTCCAGAGATAGTCACTATTTACAGGTGCAATTTGAATATCGTGGAAAAGTTCATTTTTATTCCGTAATTTAATTCAAAAAGTGGAATTTTCATATATTCTAGATTCATTACACATAAAGAGAAAGATTTCAAGCTTTTTTTTAATTTAATCTTGATGATTATGGCTTACAGCTCATGGAAATCAAAAATCCAGTATCTCAAAATGTTAGAGAAAGAATTTATAATACAGAAATGTCGACCTTCTGAAAAATATGTTCATTTATGCACTCAATACTTGGTTGCGGCTCCTTTTGCACGAATTACTGCATCAGTGCGGCGTGGCATGGAGGCAATCAGCCTGTGACTCTGCTGAGGTGTTCTGAAAGCCCAGGTTGCTTTGATAGCAGCCTTCAGCTCTTCTGTATTGTTGGGTCTGGTGTCTCTCATAGATTCTCTATGGGGTTCAGGTCAGGCGAGTTGGCAGGACAATCAAGCACAGTAAAACCATGCTCAGAAAACCAGTTACTAGTAGTTTTGGCACTGTGGGCAGGTGCCAAGTCCTGCTGGAAAGGGAAATCAGCATCTCCATAAACCTCGTCAGCCGATGGAAGCATGAAGTGCTCTAAAATCTCCTGGTAATTGCTGCATTGACCCTCGACTTGAGAAAACACAGTGGACCAACACCAGCAGATGACATGGCACCCAAATCATCAATGACTGTGGAAGCTTCACACTGGACTTCAAGCAACTTGGATTCTGTTCCTCTCCACTCTTCCTCCAGACTCTGGGACCTTGATTTCCAAATGAAATGCAAAATTTACTTTTATCTTCTCCATGATTGTGGTTGTCTACTGAACCAGCCTGAGAAATTAAAGGCTCAGGAAACCTTTGCAGGTGTTTTGAGTTAATTAGCTGATTAGAGCTCTTCTCAGGTCAACATTTCTGTATTATAAATTCTTTATTCTAATATTTTGAGATACTGGATTTTTGATTTTCATGAGCTATAAGCCATAATCATCAAAGATTAAAACAAAAAAGGTGTGAAATATTTCACTTTATGTGTAATGAATCTAGAATATATGAAAGTTCCACTTTCTGAATTAAATTACAGGGAAAAAATGTACTTTTCCATGATGTAAAATTTTTTTGAGATGCAGCTATAGTTCGTTTCAAGGTAGTCACTAATTTATCTTTCCAACCAAATGCATTACATTGTCTTAATTTATAAATGAAAATATGATTCAGGGAATGAAAACTCCACTAACAAAGATCTATATCTTTCTGTATCAGTGATGATCAGCATTTGAGCAGCAACATGAAGACATGCTCAACTCATGATGGCCGGTGCCAAAAAGATGGCATCATCAGCAATGGAGTCCTTACCCGTCGACCTACCCTCATCTGCCCAGAGCGTCTACGAGACTTTGGTGCTGAAGAGTACTTGAATGGAGATGTGAGACCCTTTAAGACCAAAGTGATAGAAGCGCCCAAGATGGCACCTCCTAAACTTTCCATCAAAAGCAACAAGGACTACAAGCCTGCACCCAAGCCTCCTGCTGAGTACCTTGGCTTTGAGGACATCAGTGCAGCAGCATTAAATATCCAACAGTCAGGAATTCAGAAGACCCCCTGCACAGTAGGTCAACCTAACTCCATTTCTAGCAGGATTTGAGAACTGGCCACCTACATGAGTCACATTCTGTATAAATATTTTGACATGATATTCTCTAGCCTGTAATACCAACAACCAGCCCAACAACTTCATCCAAACAATATTCTGGCGCTACTCAACTTTTTGTCTAAACAGCAAATGTAAACATAAATGGAGGCCAGTTTGTGTTTCAAAAATATTTTCAGTTTAGAAACATGTTTTTGGAGAAGGAGGAGGAGGGTAGTCTGGGATAGGGTTGTGTTTTGTTGGTTTTCATGCTGTAAAAACTTTAGCTGACTTTAAGAAGAATGAAAAGCATTCAGTAGAAAAACATTCAGTGGTCCTGGACAGACAAACCATCATTCAACTCTGATGCACACCAAACAACTTTTCTTTTTGCTTTCCAGTACTCTAGACTATCCAAACTATATGGTATGGAGATTTATCTGAAGAAAGAGTACCTCCACTACACAGGTTCAGTAAAGGAGAGAGGAGTTCTGTATCTGCTCTCCTCACTAAAACAGGTAAAGATTGCTTCACTTTATTTAAAAAAAAAAAAAGAAGAAGAAGAATTGGGTGACTCAGTAAACAACATTTAAAGGCTTCAATAAGCTCACATTAAAGGAAAATTGCAAGGTCCCTGGTTCAATCCTGAGCTCATGTTCTCCCTGTTTCTATGTGGGTTTCCTCTGGGATCTCCAGTTTTCACCATCTAAGCAAAAATATACAGGTAGATGCAATGGCTACACTTAAATTGCCCCAGGTGTGCATGGTGCCCTGTGATGTGTTCCTGCCTCACACCAGTGTTACCAGGATAGACTCTGGATCCACTGCAACCCTGAGCAGGATGAAGTGGTTCCTGCAAATGAATAAATAATATACAAAGAACTCATTACACCTGCTGTGTAGCTGGCTGCAATCATTATATCAATCCACAATCTTCCAATATGCCAGCAATGCACCCCAAGGGTCAAAAATCTGTTGCCATTCATTATGGATCAAACCATTTTGCCCCCATTTCAGACTTACCATTACTCCAAGCATATCCTTAAGATGTATTTTAAAAATTAGGAAACCTTCAATTAGGCTTAGGTTTAAACCAAATTGACACAATTCTTTATGCAATTTTTACATAAATAAAAGGCTACAAACTTTCTGAAAGTTTTGCATATCTTTGCAGGACCAGCAGAAGAAAGGTATCATTGTGGCCACAGACTGTAACTTCTCCATGGCGGTGGCTCACCATGCAGTGGGGCTGAGAATCCCAGTCTTTGTCATAATGCCTGCGAACATTTCCCCACCACGGCTGCGCATGTACCGGGACTATGGGGCCATGGTAATATCCTACGGCAGCACGGCACGAGACTCACAAAACCATGCCCGCCATCTGGCCAAGGAGAACGGCTACCTCTGCCTAGAGGAGTGAGTACCTAGTAGCTTTTTCTCATCCATCTGTTCTACTGCATCTCAGCATGCAGTATCCCAATCATTATGATGCCAGCAGCCTCAGTTAGGTGTATGAGAAATCAAGTGGCTTTTTTCTCTCAATTATATCAAAAAGACATACACACACACATATATATATATATATATATATATATATATATATATATATATATATATATATATATATACACACACACACACACACACACACACACACACATATATACATATATATACATATATGAGTGTGCATCAGCATTTTAGCACTGAATAATTTGGCTTAGTGTTTTTTTTTTCGGTGTTCATGCAAGCATTGATTCATCCACCTATCCATCTGTCTCCCTCTCCACCTTGCAGGGATGACAGTGTAGTGTACCTGGCAGGTTTGGGTTCAGTAGGCATAGAACTCCATGATCAAGTGCCCAAGCTGGACGCAGTCATTGTGCCTGCTGGGGGACAGAGCGGAGTGCTGGTTGGGACTGCAGCTGCCATCAAACACCTAAACCCTCGCATCTCAGTCATAGTATGTTTGAACAAGGTTCTATCCACTATACACACAGTCAATTTTGTTATTTATGTCCTTTGAGGCTTACTCTTATGTGTTACCATGGATTCTGAGATTACAGATGGTTTACAGTCAAATTAATGAGCACTATACGAGCACCACATGTAGTGTTGTGAAAAAGTATTTGCCCAATCCTGATTTCTTCTGTTTTTGTGTATCTCAGACTCAATAGTTTTAGATCATCAAACATAATACAACATAAAACAAAGGCAACCTGAATAAACACACAATACAGTTTTTTAATTTTGGTTTCATTTTATTAAAGCAAAAACAAATATACAACACCTACAGCCACTGTGAAAAACTAATTGCCCCCCTTAAACTTAAAATCTGCTTGTGCTAACTTTAGCAGCAATAACTGCAACTAAATGTTTCCGATAACTGCAGATCAGTCTTTCACTTGCTTCCAGGACTAGGATTTAGTCCTATGCTTTGGATCATTGTCTTGCTGCATAATCCAGTTGCGCTTGAGTTTCAATTTACAGACTGAAGACCGGACATTCTCCTTTAGGATTTTCTGCTAGAGAGCAGAATTCGTATTTCTCTCAATTACTGCAAGATGCCCAGGCTCTGAAGCATCAAAGCATCCCCACACCATCACACTTCCACCACCATGCTTGTCCTTAGCTATGATGATCTTTTTGTGGAATCCGGTGTTTGGTTTACACCAGATATAACGAGACCTCTGTCTTCCAAACAGTTCCACTTTAGACTCATCAATCCACAGAACATTTTCCCAAAAGGTTTGAGGATCATCAAAGTGTGTTTTGTGAAATTCGCAGTGGTTTTCACCTCGCCACTCTTCCATGGATGCCATTTTTGCCCAGTGTCTTTCTGATAGTGAAGTCATGAACAGTGACCTTTATTGATGCAAGATGAGTAGTTGCTGTGCTCTTGGAGGAATTTTGGAAGGTCTGTCACTTCTGGGAAGGTTCACTACTGTGCAGAGTTTTTCCATTTGGAGATAATGGCTCTCACTGTGGTCCTTTGGAGTCCCAGAGCCTTTGAAATAGCTTTGTAACCCTTCCCAGACTGATGTATTTCAATCACCTTCTTCCTCATAATTTCAGGGTAAGACCTTTTAACCAACTTCATGCTGTTGAAAAGTTCTATTTAAGTGTTGATTTGATGGAACAGGGTTTGCAGTAATCAGGCCTGGTTGTGTCTAGTCCAGCTGAACCCCATTATGAATGCAGTTTCATAGATTTGGGGAATTAGTAACTACGGGGGAAAATACATTTTCACACAGGCCCAGTTCATATTGGATAACTTTTTTGCTTCAGTAAATAACATTATCATTTAAAAACTGTATTTTGTGTTTACTCAGGTCACCTTTGTTTTATCTTAGATTTTGTTTTATTTTCTGAATCTATTTAATATGAGTTATACACAAAAACAGGAGAAATCAGGATGGGGAAATACTTTTCACAGCACTGTAGGTGGCATTTCATTTACTGCTTGCTGAATGAAGAACTGCAGTGAAAATGTGGAAAATGTATAACTTTAATAACTTATTACTCATATAGTTTAAAAAATTAGCTATACATCTGGTAGGGTATATGTTAAATGGGTACGACTATTATTACTAGACATATAATTATGTTTATAGCAAATGATCAGTAAAAAGGCATTAATCATATAGCACTGAGCCCAGAGAAAAAAATGTAGGGGCCATTATCACTGATGAATTATCACATCCAAGAGCTTGTTTTTTTTACCTTGACAGGGTGTTGAGCCAGAGGAGTTTCCACTTCTGCTACAGTCCCTCAAAATAGATTCTATTGCCACTGATTTCTCCCACAAAACAAATAATAAGCTCTATGGAGGTAAGTGTGTTCTCCTGTCTATTTATATATATATAAAAAAAATAATAATAAATCTGTCACTTGCTAACAAATTATATTTTATCCTAAATCTTTTCTTCTTTCTCTTTTCACCCTAATATATTTATTATGGGCTGTTCCACATTCAGACATGTCTCATGTCTCGCTTGGTTTCACAGATTTCACGCAGCACTCTTTGGGAGCACACACTTTGCAAATGGCCAAGAAAATGGTGGATAAAATGATCTCTGTTAGGTACAATTTCTATTTTTTTTCAAAGCACCAAATTGTTTAAAAAGATGAACAAAAAACAATGAATATCATTTAAGGTATCCTGAAGGTTCTAAGAAAACTAGGCTTTAACATTCAATTACATGGTTTGTCTCATTTTTAGACTGTGGCTCACACAATGGGCCTCATTTTCAAGCTGAATGCAAGCTAATTAACTAGTTCACCAAATTTTGTGAAACTCATTGAATAAGTGACTTAGAAGAAAGCAATCCATAAATGAAAACAAATAAGGATAGCCAATAGATGAGGACAAAAGAAATGCTGCTGTGTAAAAGACAGCATTTGCTGCTTTCAGCTCTCTGTGAGTTTAGCCTTTTATGGAATTTTGTGGGGATAACTAAATACAAATTTAGCTCTGACATGAAGGCACTGGTACTTTACAGCTGATTGGCTTCAACCAGCCATATCAACATGTGCATGTGAGTAGATTTTGTTCAGCTTGACCAACCAAAACGTTCACACACAGCTTCACAATAAGATTGATCAAAGCGGCCCAACATTCCCAGTTAAAATTAAAACCATAATAGAAACATTTGTTTTAACATTCCTACAGCTACAAATAGTGAGGTAACACAGTAGGAATACATAAGTGCTACATAAGAATGGTTTCAGCAGACCAAGAAAACCTGAACAGCCTGAACGTTCTAGAAACCAAAAGTAAGTCCCTAGAACCGCAACATTCACAGGACATTCTGCTAATCTAAACTTGTTAGCTTGTTTTCTAAATATCTCCCCTACATAATTTAACTTGCTAGCATTGATGGTGATTTGCTCATTCACATTAAAGATGTATTAACCTGATTTGGATCAGATCAACAGGCTGACCAGTTTCTTTTTAGAGGTTGGAGCGCATTATGAGTACCATAAATGAAAGCTAAAATCTCGATCATGATTTATTGTTCTTACCATAGAGAGAAAGACAATTTGATGGCCATGCTGAGGTTTCAGGAGTATGAGCACACCACTGTAGATACAGAGGGAGCCATGGGGCTGGCAGCCATCTTGGCTGGTCAGCTTCCAGAGCTAAAGGGTAAAAGGTGAGCTGCACTACAAATCATTTAATGGCCAGACATTGAGAGTAATCCTGAATTGGATCAGCACTGTAGTGAGATAATGATGTAATGACACTACAGTGTTGTTATACTACATTATAATGCTATTATAAGAAATAACATGCCATTGAAGTGAGAATTATACCGCTATGCTACATGCTAAAGCTATTATAAGACACAACATGCTATCGAAATTCTGTGAAACAATTGTGTTTTTTTTTTTTTTTTTAATATACTGCAGATTGGATCAACATCATTTTAATAACATCATCTTTTAAGGAGTAAAATAAAATAATATTTTCTAAACAACTCAGTATTGAAGTACCATATCAGGACTATTTCTGTAGCTGTCAACAACTGTGCGTGTGTGTGTGTGTGTGTGGACCCATACAGAGTAGCAGTGGTAGTTGCCAGTGCTAACATGGAGCTGGACTTGGTGAGGGAGTGTGTAGAAAGAGCTCTGGTGCTGGACGACCGCATGAGCCGCTTCAGTGTTCAGCTGGGAGATGGGCCAGGAGACATGGCTAAACTGCTGAGTATGCTGGCTCGGGAAGATGTCAGGTCAGAGGAAAAGAGATGGCTTTGCAGCCAGTCTACAGTTAATTATAGTTGTAGAGCAACTTCTTGGGGATTGACAGCAATAATTTATCTTCAATGATTAATTATCATCATCAGAACCATTCTCATGTGATTGTACAGGGAATAGAAAAGAATAATCTGGTAACCATGAGAAAATATAAGAATCTATCAGTAAAACACCCATTAGAGTGTCTTAATATGCGTAAATATGATTCTCTATAATCGCATTTGTACATCACTGCCATGCATTTTTATCGCTTCAGGGAAACCATATGTCAGCCTTTGTTTATGTTAATGACTATTTTAGTGTCACACATCAGGCTCTTTATTTGCTTGAGTAAAATATTTATTAAACCCATCCCAGCTGAGATATGGATTTATACACTCACTGAGCACTGTATTAGGAACACCTGTACACCTAGTCATTCATGCAATGATCTAATCAGCTAATCATGTGGCAGCAGTGTAATGCATAAAATCCTGCAGATTCGGTCCAGCAGCTTTGGGTACTGTTCACATCAACCATCAGAATGGGGGAAAAATGTGATCTCAGTGATTTTGACCGTGGCATGACTGGTGCCAGATGGGCTTGTTTGAGTACTTCTATAACTGCTGATCTCCTGGGATTTTCACACACAACAGTCTCTAGAGTTTACCCAGAATGGTACTATAAAACAAATGAATAATTCAGTATGTTGAACAAATGTGGGTATTACTTGTGTATATGTGCCAATGTGTATATGCACGCACTCACATCCTAGATCAGGTTCGCCATGTAGAGGTGTGCACGGGACTGTTTTTTAATCCCACTCCCACCTGTTCCCAAAGGAATTCTGACCGATTGGCTCCCGCAGACCCTCTTGACCAATCCCATCCATTCCTTTAGTAAGTTTTCCAATCCCATATGCTCCCACAGAGACTTGACCAAAACATTTACATTTACATTTATTCATTCAGCAGACGCTTTTATCCAAAGCGACTTACAAATGAGGAAATACAAGCAAAGCGATATATCAAGGGAAGAACAATACAAGTAGTGCTACTGTACATGATTTTTAATTGAGTTCTAGAAAAGCAAAGTGTGCAGAGTAGAGGTGTAAGAGCGAGTAAGGTTTTTTTTTTTGTAATGTGGGGTTGCCATTTTTGGGAGATAGTTACATGCTCATGGAAGAGGTGGGTCTTTAGCTGTTTTTTGAAGATAGTGGACAGCAAAATCTGTCACTACCATAGAAAGTATGCAGAAAGTTAAATCAATCCTACCCACTCCCACAGACAACACTGACCAACCCCATAATCACCCACAGAAAGTGTCACAAACCCTGCTCACTCCTGCAGTTATTACTTGTATTGCATCTGCACACAATATTTTCCAACAAACTTAGTTGGGTCTATTTTCTAAACTATATTAGTCATTTAAACCACCATGATCCTGACCAGGTTAAGGCAGCTACTTAAGATATATGATGGTAAAATGGTAAATGGTGCACTTATATAGCACTTTTTACACTGCAAGGTGCTAACTTGCCATCGGGAGCAACTTGGGGTTCAGTGTCTTGCCCAAGGACACTTTGGCATGTGGAGTCATGTGGGCTGGGAATCAAACCGCCAACCCTACGATTAGTGGACAACCCGCTCTACTACCTGAGCCATATCCGCCCCATGAACACAGTAATTGCATTTCCAACTTTGTGGCAACGGTTTGAGGAAGCACCACATGGGTGTGATGGTCAGGTGTCCACAAAGCTTTTGTCATATAGTGTATATTAGCCATGCAGCTTATGTATGAAGTATGACCATCAATCGTAGTTTAAACACATAAGCGTTCCTTGAATAGAGTGAATAAATATGTTATTGCTTTGTCACTGAAAGAAAAAGAAAATCCAACACAAGAGCTGCACTGAATATGAAAATGCTATTGATTAGACCTGTTTCACAGGGACTAGCTATTTGTTTCACTTGTTGCTGATATTTGCACATATTTTTCTTCAGGCTGTTGGATATTTGCCACAGGAGGTACAGTGACAGGATAGATCTCTTCAAAGTACAGGTAAGAAATCTTCTCCTGTGTCAACAGTCTATCCCTGTCTTCATTTCCTGTCTGCATTACGTAACAGAGGCTTAAAAGATGTCAATCATGCGGTCACTTGTACAGGCTTAAGCAGTCAGTCACTCCACAGAACTAAACAGCACACTCGTATCCTATTAACAGTGTTGCTTATTCCGGAAAAACATTTTTTGGCCAAGGCTGTGCTGTGTGTTTGAACAGGTGGAGTGTGTTGTGGAGCTGAGGGATAAGAGTCAGAACTGCCATCTACGCAGGACGCTGTCTGATCTCTACCCCACTCTGCAATGGTTGGATCGGTGAATGTATCATAATGACTGCTGCTCTGATCATGCGTACGCAAACTCACACAAAAACATACATCATCAATACCTTTTACAGACTAAAACACGCATCAACAACAGTTCTTATAGATACACACTTATAGATTCACAGTGTTAATGTGAACTATATAGTTCTAATGGTTTCATATGTGTTAAAGTAGATGATTTAATTACAACCCCAATTCCAAAAAAGTTGGGACGTTGTGTAAAATGTAAATAAAAACAGAATGCAATGATCTGCAAATCTCATAAACCCATATGTTATTCACAATAGAAGATAGAAAACATTAAATGTTTACACTGAGTAAATGTACCATTTTAAGAAAAAAATTAAGTAATTTTTATTTTTATGGCCACAGCATGTCTCAAAAAAGTTGGGACAGGGGCAACAAAAGGCTGGAAAAGTAAGTGTTACTAAAAACAAACAGCTGGTGGTTAATTGGCAACAGGTCAGTAACATGATTGGGTATAAAAAGAGTATCTTAGAGAGGCAGAGCCTTTCAGAAGTAAAGATGGGCAGACGTTCACCAATCTGCAAAAAACTGTGTCTACAATTTGTGGAACAATTTCAGAATAATGTTCCTCAATGTAAAATTGTGAAGACTATGAATATCTCATCATCTACACTACAGAATATCATCAAAAGATTCTGAGAATCTGCAGAAATCTCTGTGCACAAGGGACGAGGGTGAAAATCAATATCGCATGCCCGTGATCTTCGGGCCCTCAGGCAGCACTGCATTAAAAACAGGCATGATTCTGTAATGGAAATCACTGCATGGGCTCAGAAACACCTCCAGAACTCATTGTCTGTGAACACAGTTTATCATGCCATCCACAAATGCTGGTTAAAGCTCCATCATGCAATGAAGAACCTGTATGTGAACATGATCCAGAAACGCAGCTGTCTTCTCTGGACCAAAGCTCATTTAAAATGGACTGAGGCAAAGTGGAAAACTGTTCTGTGGTCAGACGAATCGAAATTTTAAATTCATTTCGGAAACCATAGACGCTGCGTCCTCTAAACTAAAGAGGACTAAAGAGGAGAGGGACCATCCAGCTTTTTCAGTTCAAAAGCCTGCATCTCTGATGGTATGGAGGTGCATTAGTGCCTATGGAATGGGCAGCTTGCTCATCTGGAAAGGCATCAATGCTGAAAGGTATATACAGGTTTTAGAGCAACATATGCTTCCATCCAGATTCCATCCCATCTTTACTTCTGAGAGACTCTGACTCTCTAAGATACTCTTTTTATATCCAATCATGTTACTGACCTGTTGACAATTGCAAAATGCCAGTTGCAAATTGTTCCTCCAACCTTTTGTTGCCCCGTCCCAACCTTTTTGATGCGTGTTGCGGAAATCAAATTCAAAATTACCTTATTTTTTCTTAAAAATGTGTACACATTTGATATGTTTTCTATGTTCTATCATGAATAACATATGGGTTTATGAGCTTTGCAAATCATTGCATTGTTTTTATTTACATTTTACACAGCGTCCCAACTTTTTTGGAATTGGGGTTGTAGAATAAAAAGATTAAGAGGCATTTGTTCATTTTCCTCTGTGTATAATGAATAAAGGGCAAAGGCATGATAAGCACTCCTATGCTGCAGATGTACAGGCAGTTTAGATGTACAAAGAATATAAAGCATTGAAAATCACTCCTACTGTGTTGTATATTGTTTACCAACCACTAAAACCCACGTATTGTTATATTAGAATTCATAAAAGAGAGTCATTTATCTGCAGTGTTCCTAATATACAGTCACTGGCCACTTTATTAGGAACACCTGTATATTCATGCAATTATCTAATCAGCCAATCATGTGGCAGCAGCACAATGCTTAAAATCATGCAGACGCAGGTGAAGAGCTTCAGTTAACATTCACATCAAAACATCAGAATGAAGAAAAAGTGTGATCTCTGATTTTGATTATGGTATGGTTGTTGGTACCAGATGGACTGATTTGAGTATTTCAGAAACTGTTGATCTCCTGGGTTTTTTCACACCAAAAAGTCTCTAGAATTTACACAGAATGGCGTGAAAAACAAAAAACCATCATGTGAGAGGAGGGCCTGCAGGCTGAAAGACCTTGTTGATGAGAGAGATCAGAGGAGAGTGACCAGACTGGTTTGAGCTGACAGGAAGTGTACAGTAACTGCATGAATGCACACCTAATAAAATCGCCAGTGAGTATATATATTATGAAGGCTGAGAGACAGAGAGAGAGAGAGAGAGAGAATATCCTATTTTCTCCTCGCTGACTGTGTATTTCATCCTTGTTAATAAGGCTTATGACTGTAACTCACTCCATGATGACCTTTTAATACTGTGTGATATGCAGAGTGAACGACACGCCGCCAACCTCCATGAGCTGTCATTAGCTCTTCCATCCATCACTCGAACTGTTAAACACAGTTTGTCTCCTATCCTGGTGTGTGAACATTAGCTCTCAGCCACATCACACAAATAAATGGTCTATGTTAAAACCTGCTGCAGAGGGAGACGCGTGTTAAGATGGATCGTGGAACGAAAGTGGTGCAGCAAGGACTGCACGCTCTTCAGTAAAGACTGGAGGGAGTGCTTGGAGAGAGAGGTGATTAGTGCAGGCTAATCTTTTAAGTCCATTAGCTAAGGTCATTCCGTCCCATAGATCCACAACCAAGGACCAGGATATGAGACATCCTAAAATAGCAGAACAGACTAGTTACTGTAGTCTTCTCAGAGTTGAAGATTTGGAGTAAGAGAGCTATTATCTTCGTCATCATATGCGATGCAAACGTGCCTGGCTTATCTGTGTTAACTGAGAAAGTGCATGAAAATATTCATGCATTCATGCGAGTCTCTAAAAGGTCATTTGCTTTTCTCTCGTGAAATGCCAACTGACGTCAAGATAAGTCTAAATGATACTTGGCAATAAGCCCAACTAATGCTTTTAAATTCATTATTGTTAAAGCTAGCTGATTTAGCAAGGCTGAAGCAGAGAGGAATGTGGTAAGCTCTCAACCTTGCAGAAAAATGAGCAGGGTTAAGCTTATTGATGGCTCACATTCAGTAAGTATGGCTTAAAGCTAATAGCAAAACTCAATGTTTTTCAAAAATCAAGGCTGGAACACTCGACCTTGATTCTGCAAAGAAATTAAACAGTTGGTACACCATTTTAGTTACTTTTATGAATAGATAGATTAATACATTTTTCACTGAATAAATTACAAAACAAAATAGTTTATATGCTAGGCCCACAGGTCATATTCTAAATCTAAGAATGATGTTCAGTTTCCTGTCATGCAAATGCTACAAGATATGTGTGGAGGTCTGGGAAATCCCATGAGATGTTGCTGTGGCTGAATTCTAGCCAATTGGGGGTAGGAAACCAGTTTAACAAATGGACTGGTTAAAAAGTCAGTCAGTCAGCCTAAAGAGGTCTAAAACCTTGCTATCCAAGTGTGCTTTCCTCACACAAGGAATGTCAGGCTTTGATCAAGTTTTTGGATAGTTATGTAACAAAAGTTACTTTCAGCTTATGACAGTCATAAACATTAAAATGCCAAGACTACTTGTTAAATCACTGCTTTAATTAAAAAAAAAAAATCACACCACATGAGTAATAATTAGAACAGTTGATATCATTAAAAATCCACAGCATACGAGCTCTAAAATAAAAATTAAATAAATCTCATTTAATTCATTCATTCTTCAAATAAACATATTCAGTAAGTTCAATTCTTCTTCAATGCAAAGAATACTGTGTATCACACATCAGTAAAACCTGTAACCTTATGTTTATGTTTCACTCTAGCCACTGTGCTGTGATTAATAGCAGATGTCAGACTTGTGCCCTGTTGTGATGTAGGCTGGACTATGTGACTCAGATTCGGCAGCTAATCTAACATGAAAATGCACCAAATAGTTTGCATTTTGTTTTTTAAATGTTTAAACAAACGTTTGTCTGATTGTTCACTCTGAAGGTGACGCAAATTCAGTTCTATGAGTAATTGAGGGCATTTTGGAAAACAGTCCAGTTAAGACCAGCCTCAGCCAGTTTAATATTGGACTTCTTGGAAGAAGCTGACCTACATAACAGAGTAAACACAAGAAGGAGTTCTTATCAAAAGGGCTGCTTAACAACTTACTTTAATAACAGATGTTAATTAAATACTAAACTAAGTATCAATTGTCTGATATAAAACTTTTTTCTTTTCAGTAAAGAGTTGATCACGGGTAAAATTATATAACAGCAGATTAGAGATAGAAACCTTTTCATGTCAGTGTGGCTGACTGTCATTGTGTTCAAGCTTGTCTGATAACACAAAGGCATTTGAAGCAATTGTGCTCAGTACAATTTTAAAACAACTTCCTACTCATGTTTGCCAATTTTATCCCGATGTTTGACATATCCCATTTTTCATTCAGGTGGCCCGTTCTCTAATCTTTGACAGCACCAATAATCTGTGTGGGTGAAGGCATAGTTTATAGTCTGTGAATCATGTCTCTGTGAAATTGCTAACTGCCAAACGAAAATGATGAAACTCCCACCAAATGAGAGCGTAAACTCCAAGTCACAGTCAGTTATGGACAATGACATGTACCATTATGTGTACATATCAACAAATGATTAAACCCTGAAAACTGGGTATGAGTGGAAGGCACATTTTGAAGGCTCTGAGACTGGGTCTGCAACTGGGAAGAGCAGCTACATGAAGCTAGTCGTTCTAGCTTATATATGGTGGTTATTATTCAAGTCTTCCTTTTAAAAAAAATATTATTCTTGTAAGGAATGTTGCTGTAAGAGGTTGTGTTACTGTCCAGAATTCTCACCATCATATCAGGTCCTGTTTCACAGAGCTGTGTAGCCATGTTCTACATCAGATTGATCTGTTTTTGAAATATGGTCCACATGTTTGTATTTGATTAAAAGGCTCTAATCCTGATTTATCCATTGGAAAATAGTGTTGTATTTCAGACCAGTGCAGGTCTGCAGCTGCTTAGTGCCGTTTGGCACGACCGCCTGCCTTGTATTTGAGGAGCAAACCCAGTGATGCAAAGCCAAACAAAAGAGTCTGAACAAACCACAGGAGCCGTGTTGATGGACTGTCGATGCCTTTATCACTGCAGAGAGTGAGACAGACACAAAAACAATGGTTAGGAGTTACAGTGATGTGAAAATGCTGGAACACCAGAAGATAATGTGGCACTCCACTGCCTCCGTGTGGCAGACAATTTAAAAAGAATCTGCTCCAGTTTCAGATTAACATTCAGCTTGGATATGTACTGTGTCCTGTTTAAGAAAAATCATCTTTATACACTTTGTCCACTTTAACAGGAACATCGGCCTATTTTGTGGCAGCAATGCAATGCATAAAATCATGTAGATACAGGTCTTCAGCTAATGTTCATATCAAACCTCAGAATGGGAAAAATGTGATGTCAGTGGAATGGATATTGGTGTCAGATGGGCTGGTTCGAGTATTTCAGAAACTGCTGATCTCCTGGGATTTTCATGCACAAGAGTCTCTAGAGTTTACCCAGAATGGTGCAAAATAAATAAATAAATAAATAAATAAATAAATAAATAAAAATTAAAAGCATCCAGTAAGCTGCAGTTCTGCGGGCAGAAATGCCTTTTTGATTAGAGATCAGGAGAGAATGCCCAAACTGGTTCAAGCTCACATAAAGGCTATGGTAACATCAAGTGACATTTTTCAAATCTTAAACTGTCCAGTTTTGGTGAGCCTGTGCCTACTTTAGTCTCAGATTCCTGTTCTTGGCTGACTGGAGTGGAATTTTGCTGTTGGAGGCCATCCACATCAAGGATTGACATGTTGTGCCTTCTGAGATGCTTTTCTTCTCACCACGTTTGCAAAAGCTGTTTTTTGTGTGTTTTTGTTTACTACTTACCATAGCCTTCCTTTCTGCTCAAACTGGTCTGGCCATTCTCCTCTGACCTCTCTCATCAATGAGATATTTCTGTCCACAGAACTGCTGCTCATCGGATGCTTTTTGTTCTTCACGTCATTCTGTGTAACTCTAGAGACTATTGTGTGTGAAAATCCAAGATCAGCAACAGTTTCTGAAATACTCAAACCAGCCTGTCTGGCACCGACCACCATGTTGGCCGATTGGAATGTACAGGAGTTCCTACTAAAGTGGCTGTTGGTTGTATACAATATAATAATAGACAAAATGACCTGAAAGTATAACAACATAGGATTATGATCTTTATGATCGTGTTCATTAGATATAGGAGCAAGCAACTAAAATTTAATGGTTATCATCATCATCTTCATGTTTTTTCACATTTAGCAAAAAAAAATAAGAAATTGTAAGTGAGTCAAACAGTACATACATATGCTTCCTTAAATCCACTGAATCCGAATAATATCTGTTTAAGACAAATTCTACCACAGCACTGTTGAATTTCTCATTCTGATGGGTTAGATAGTGCTGACTAATTTTCTATAATAGCAGTTCTAGCAGTAGTTCTGGCTGAATTACAGGTGTATATTATAGTGCTCATTCTAATATAATACATAATCATTACTCTGGTAACAATTAATGCAAGTATAAGAGGAATAAAACACATTGGGACATGCAGTTAACCACACCACCTAGTCGTTAATTATTTTCCTATAACAGCATGCCTCAGCATGTTTTATTCCTTGCCTAGACCATACACCTTTATCTCCTAAGGTCCCCCACCTTTACCATCATATTTTCAGTACTGCTTACCTGCATACTTTCAGTGCCACCAGAGCTTCACACAGATGGACAGCCCAAGCAAGCCACCATCTGAAACACACCCAACCATGACACACATAAGATCACAGTTTTCATAGGCAGAGGGTCTGATAAAGAACAGCATGTGTACAGACGAGAGACTCACCCCGTGTACATGAAACTGTGGTATTCTTTGACGAGATAATTTGTCAGAGCACCAAGTGGACCCAAAATGTCATACGGGAGTTGCTGTGGCCAAAACACAGCCCACTGAAAAACACAAAATGTGATGATAGTTACTATCATACTCTTCTACTCAGTGTATAAATGTAATGCAAGTACAACCGCAATTCCGAACAAATTGGGACAGTATGGAAAATGCAAAAAAAAAAAAAAAAAAAAAAAAAAAGTCATTTGAAAATTCAGTTCACCGTGTACTATACTGAAAACACATTATTTGATGTTTGACTTTTTGAATGTAATTTCTTTTTGAAAATATACACTCATTTCAAATCTGATGACTGCAACACACTCCAAAAAAAGTTGGGACAGTCGACTATTTAGCACTGTGTAACATCACCTTTTCTTTTAATAACACTTAAGCGTTTGGGCGCTGAAGACACCAGTTGGTTACGTTTAGCAAGCGGAATTTTCTCCCGTTCATCCATTATGTATTTCTTCAGCTTGTCACATCGCTATTAGTCCTAAATTGCCCCTGTCCCACCTTTTTTGGAGCATGTTGCATGCATCAATTTCAAAATCATCGTTTACCTTTTAAAAAAAAAAACAAAAACAAAAAAAACTATGCAGTTGATTAAGTAAAACATCAAATACCTTGTCTTTATACGTTTTTTTTTTGTTTGTTTGTTTAAATACAAGTCAAAGTACACTTACAAAAACCACTCCTGTTTGTTTTTATTATCATTTTCCATACTGTCCCAACTTTTTCAGAATTGGGGTTGTATATATAAGCAAGTGAGTGCCATATTAATGGTTAAAGTGTAGTAACTCCAGGAAGTATTATCGGTTAACCGTTTGGTCGTGATCACATAGATGGCTGGTATGAATGGCTCCCCCGGTCTTTCAAAAAATGAAAATGCATTAATATAAGGTTTCATTCCAAATGAGTGTATTTGCTGTTTGCAAATGTCCAATTACTTTGAATTTTTGGTGGAACCAAGTGCAATAGCACCACTTCCGGTCCTAAGAAAAACACACAATGATATGAAGAAGCGAGGCTGGGGCTGAATCCTTTCTAACGCAGACTGTAGATTCATGAAGCCTATACGTGTCAGTCGTGTAAGGTGAGTACACAGATTGAAAAACACCCTCTAGGTCTGATGTACATTTGGGCTTTTTTTTTTTTTTTCCATCCAGCTTCACTGAGACATCTGTAACACATCATCAGTAGTAACTGATGTGAAATACATTTGCAGGTGTAATGAACATAAACAAGGTGGATTGCTTATTTTCCTTTATAATACCTTTGAAAGAGAAACTAAAAGAAATAGATTAAGCACACATTGGACAATCAGTGTACAAATTACACACAGGACACAACAGAAACGGTTTAGTGTTGTCGGCAAGGGTTATAACTTTTCTGTTTACCATGTTTGGTATTCAGAGCAAACACGGCAAGAAGCCAGTAGAGCATTACAGACTTGAAACAGCTGGCTATCTGCCTTTAAGAGTGTATGTGTGTGTGTAATACTTTATACACTTCATCCTTATTATTACATCAGTGAGACTCTGTGATATAATGCATTGCTCAAATTTAATAGCTTCGTTCTCAAGGAACTGAAACATATTAGATTTTAACCCTTCCATCTAATATCAGCCAGCCATTACTGCTGGTTAATATTTAAGATACAATTGCTTGTCATATTGTTAGCTATCGCTGTTGCAGGGCCCTAAAAATGACAAACTACTGCTTTAATAGCTGTAGGCTAGGCCATTTTAGTTTAAATTATAATGCAAGTCATAGAAGAGAGACATTGGCTATAAATGTTTCATGTTAAATGATGTTTAAAGTTTTTGAGTTTTAAATCCAACCTGAAAAGTTTGTAGCCAACTTGTCATTAAAATTCAAACTAAAATGGCCTACTCTCTAGATATTAAAAAGGGGTAGTTTGTCTTTTTTAGAGCCTTCAACTGCCTCAACTCAACTTCCTTCTTCCCAAACGAGCACTCTGTTGAAACCACGGCTCTGTTCAGGATCATTTCTTTGCCTGAAATAATGTAAATATAAGCCTGAACTGAACAGAATAGACTGGTCCATTATATAGCAGTAATGCGAACCACGGGTTTTCTCATACATCATTCCCAACTGTACTTACTCGCACATGTTTAACATTAAAAAGAAAGAAAACATTCAGCAGGTGCAGCCAGAATCTCCTTCCTGAACACAGTAATTATACAATCACAACTGTTCTGTGTTTAGCCATTAGAAACAGTGATCTGGGGGGACTGTTCCCGGGAGTGATCACAAAGAGAACAACACCTGTTGAGGCTCAGCTCAGCCAGTACGCGAGCTACAAGATTGTAAGCATGATGGTACTGAAGGCAGTAATTGTGTGAAAGTTGAAGCTTTGGCACTGTATCTGCTTGAGCACAGTCTACAGATGGTAAGAAAGACTCCAGAGATTGTTGCATATGAAAAAGCCCAGATAAGCATTTTCTGAAATACTCAAACAACCCATCTGGCACATACAACAATGACATGATCAGTGTAACAGATCACATTTGATCCCCTTTCTGATGTTTGATGTGAACATTAGCTGAAGTTCTTGTCCTATATCTGTGTGATTTTATGCACTGCACAAAATATTCTGCTGTCACAGAACTGGCTGATTGGATAATTGCATTAATGAGCAGGGATACAGGTGTTTCTATTAAAGTGGCCAGCAAGTGCATTTGCATAGAATTTACTAAAACACAGAAATAAATGCTCCAAGGCCCGCGATGCTGGCTGCGTTTCATGTAAAACAGGTTTTATGGTCATGAAAATTTTAGGTGAAATGCACTACATGAACCCGTCCAGACCAATGAACCTAACCATTTGCTAGCACTTAATTATGGGACGCAGGTTCAGTGCAAAATCAAATGCTGCATCCCAATTCGCCTACTTATGCTATGCACTAAAAGTATGTAGCAAATTTATTTATTTATTTATTTTAAAGTATGCAAGTAGTGGGCCATACTACCATGTCCTGTAACGGAAGAGAACGTTGTTGCCTAGTTACGCACACTGTCATCACCGTAAACACACTTCAGTGCATTTCATCATTATTCCTTATATAATTAAATACTATATAATTTAATTTACCATTCCCTTGGTTTATTTTTCCACCTCTCTAAATGTTTTACACTCATCTGCCATGCTTGCAGGTTGAATTCCAAGTGGGAGGAAGAGGAGGCGGCACTACTCACCTCCTGGTGGGAGGAAGAGGAGGTGGCACTACTCACCTCCTGGTGGGAGGAAGAGGAGGCGGCACTACTCACCTCCTGGTGGGAGGAGGAGGAGGCGGCACTACTCACCTCCTGGTGGGAGGAGGAGGAGGCGGCACTACTCACCTCTGGGTGGGAGGAGGAGGAGGCGGCACTACTCACCTCCGGGTGGGAGGAGGAGGAGGCGGCACTACTCACCTCCGGGTGGGAGGAGGAGGAGGCACTACTCACCTCCGGGTGGGAGGAAGAGGAGGAGGCGGCACTACTCACCTCCAGGTGGGAGGAGGAGGCGGCACTACTCACCTCCAGGTGGGAGGAGGAGGCGGCACTACTCACCTCCAGGTGGGAGGAGGAGGCGGCACTACTCACCTCCGGGTGGGAGGAGGAGGAGGCACTACTCACCTCCGGGTGGGAGGAGGAGGAGGAACTACTCACCTCCGGGTGGGAGGAGGAGGCACTACTCACTTCCAGGTGGGAGGAGGAGGAGGAGGAGGAGGAGGATGAACTACTCACCTCCAGGTGGGAGGAGCTTATGCCACAAATAGGCAGGATTTCAGAAATGGGCAGAATTTAGAAGTGATTGCAAGTATGCAAAATCCCCAATAACGCCCAGTGCTAGGGGGAAAAAGAAAAAAGAAAAAAAATTTTCCACGTATACACAATTGGACATTTCTACCAGAAATAGTAGACCATCCGTGTAGCTTTGGGACACTCATTTCAACATACTGTGATTTGGGAAACACTGATTGTAACCTGGGATACTATCTAGGACGAATCGGGACACAGCAAAAGAAGTCCCTGCTGGAAAATAAATAAATAAATAATAGAAACCCTCATAGAGTTTGTAATGGTTTTAATGGAAACTGTAATGATCCCTGTGGGTCTCTACCATCTGAATTTCTGTTCTAAGCCCTATACCCCCCCCCCCCCCGCCAGACACACACACACACACAAGAACTACTATTCATCCACTGCTGCCTATTATTTCACTAAAGCTGCCATTCAGGGGTTTTGTTTTCACTGTTAGCCAGAGTAACGTTATATAACTTACACACATGAACAATGTAGGACTATAAACCTGCAGCACAGCTAGACTTTGTCCCGTAAAGCAGATTAAATCCTTCACACACACATACTCAACATGCTTTTTATCTGAAATGTGATAAAACACTCTTCACCTTTACTCCACACAACCGCCACACTACGTTACTACAATTACACACTTCACAAAACCCGGCAAACTATACCATCCCGAAACCTGCCACGTCACATCCTGAACTACAATTATATTTCGGCATTACACTTATTATTTTACCTATTGGCGTTAATATTAGCTACTGATAAATAGAAAATGAATAATTCCCATGAGTCAGAGCCACTTATTATAATGTATGGATGTATTAAGTATTGCACAGACTTTTAACTTGTATTCCTGGTAATGAAACCTTACTTACTGTGTAGTAGCCCATGGACAGAGTTACAGTTACTATCCAGAACAGACTGGACCTCCTGAAATATGAACTGCCATCACTTTTAGCCATTTTGTAACACGTTCAAGTTTCCCCCAGTATAAAGTCTGAAACACACTCCGACAGCTTGACAAACAGAGCTACTGTGGTGTAAAGCGGTCTCTTTAACAGCAACCGGAAACGACGCTTTCAAAATAAAAGTCTCAAATTTGTTATATGTGCGTTTAAGTAATAGAAAATACGAGTCTGTATTGGATGCAAGTGTAACACTAAGTATAACCGACAATCACGTTCCAATTTACAAACGTAGGATAATTTCAATATTAATAGGATCCCTGCTGGGGGTAAAAACCCAACAGAAACCCTCAGAATTTGTAATGGTTATAATGGAAATTGTATTATTATTATTATTATTATTATTACTACTGGAAACTGCAATGGTCGCTGTAGGTCTTTACTGATAATTTGTTGCCTTCTACTGGTGACATGTTATGGCTAGTCGATACCATGAAGGACCAGTAATGGTTTTAATGGTTAACTGATGGTTTGTAAAGGTAGGTTTAGTGGAAACTATTAGAATTTCGGATGGTTTCTAATTTTTTTTCCAGCAGATCCTAAGAGTAAATATATAGACACTTCAGATTTTTCCTGTTGTCTAATATTCATGCTTTTTTTTGGTAGAACCACTCATTATTATTAAATACTGAACACTACATTTAAAACATTAAAAACATTATTTGACTGAGCAGTAACAATTTACAGTACAGGTGTCAAAGGTCCAAGGGCCAAATACAGTCCGATGCCTTGTTTCATTTGGTCCATTGGTCCAAATTAGTCTTCAGTTAAAAGAAAGTGCTTACTGGCATTACAAGAGTGCTTACATACCTTAACCTTGGACTTTTTGAAAGGAAACATGGCCCCAACAAGAGAGTTGTCAATAGAAACAATGGAAAGGATTATAAAACTCCTTCCAGACGGAAATCCAAAACAGAGTGTGGCCAAAGATGTTGGTTGTTCTCAGCTGTGTCTAAAAACTGGTGCAAGTATAAACAAAATGGGAAGGGTATAAAAGGAAAACATACGGGTAGACCAAGGAAGGCTGCAAATCGTTAGGATAGAAAACAAAAGTAATATGCCTCGAAAATAGAAAATGCACAACAAAACAAATGAAAAACAAATTATCAGCTCTAATCAGATCTACCACCTAAACAGAAGAAAACAAGGTTACAGTGGGCTAAAGAGAAGCAATCCTGGAGTGTGGATGATTGGAAGAAAGTGATATTCAGTGATGAAATCACGAATCTGCATTGGCCAAGGAGATGATGCGGGAACTTGTCTGGTGCAGTTCTAATGAAACATAAAGATGACTGCCTGAAGAAAACAATCAAATTTTCCCCACTCATTTATGATATGGGGTTGCATGTCAGGTAAAGGACCAGGAGAGACCTCAATAGTTAATGCACAGGTGTATACTGAAATTATGGACACACTTCTCATTCCATCGATAGAAAATAGGTTGATAGAATCATCTGCATCTTGCCACAGAGCAAAGAGTGACGATTCCATCGTTTTTGCCAGGGGTTGTAGTTAAACAAAACATGTTAACACTACACCAGTAATATCTAGAATTTACACTAGACCCACAGCTTATCATCCACCACACTCCACTGTACAACTAAAATGAAAATGCGGGCATATTTACTGCATTGAATTTAGACCTGTATCTATATGATTAAGAAATGCATAGGATGTTGCCCTTTCATACGACTCAATGATTGAAATTGTATTGCTATAGAATAGAAAGACATCCCATACACTTGTGTGCTTCCAACTTTCTGGCAACAATTTGGGGAAGAACTACATATGGATTTGGCCATATAGCACATGTTGGAAAAACGTTGGAGCAGAAAGACAAGACAGGGGACACTAAGGACATTTATACTGTTAGGAGATCTAAGCTCATGTCAGTTCTTCTTAAAATGAATTTAATGTATATTTTCAACAATTGTATATACTAAATAGATATACAGTCCCCTTCAAAAGTACTGGAGCAGTAAGGCCAATCCTTCTGAGTTTGCGATAGATTTAAGACATATGGGTTCAAGTTCAAAATATGAAGGAGATGATGGATCAGAATTTCAGCTTTCATTTCCTAAGATATACATCTAGGTGTGTTAAACGTAGAACATGGCACCTTATGCTTGAACTTACCCATTTTCTCCAAGTGATCAAAAAATATTGGAACATGTAACTGAAAGGTGTTTCTTGTTGTCCAAGTGTGCCCTGTTAAATTAGTTGATTGTGTAGAGTTAATAGCTCTGAATGTCTATCCTAGGTTTGAGCCCTGGGTTTCACCCATGAAGACTACATTTGTTGTTAAAAAGGATCGACCAACATGAATGAGAGAGCTGTCTTTGGGAGAAATGCACATCATTTGAAGCTTAGAAAAGAGGGAAATTGATCAGCACCATTGCACAAACATGACAAGCAACGGTCAGCCACATGTTCCAATATTTTTGCAAATAAAAGTAACAGCATTCAGTTGATCTATCAACTATTTGACATAATGAGGTTGGTTTGTCAGTTCATCTTTGGAAGGAAAAAAAAAAAAAAAAAAAAAGAGAATTTGCAAGATATAATCTTAAATGATGGGCCGCATGTTCATTACTCTGCACCTTTTACAAAAAAAGGGAAAAGAAATCAAGAGAATTTTTTTTTTTTTATTACAAAACTTTCTGTACACTTGCCATTACATGAAGATTTCCAAAACAGAAGAAAATAATAATAATAAATGGAAAAGCAAGCAAAACCTTAAAATTCTAAACAATAAAGGAACCAGTGTTCAGTCTGTTTTGCACACCACTTCATATCTATAAAACAAACATCTAAAAATGTATCAAACAAAGATTTCAGTGAAAGATTTCACATTTTCTATAGGAGAAAACAGAGTGTAGGAGAAACAGTGTTCGGCTTGAAGAGAACCATGTACAACTTCATGCCACCAAATGCTAAACTGGGCACGGAATACAAAACCGAAAGCCGCATCAACCAAGAACAGAAAGCCATTCCCACAAAAAACAAACAAAGAAAAACAAAGAACAAAAAGCAGATATAAATAAACGTGTACAATACTATTCCAAAATACAGCATTTCTACAAAAAGGCATAAGGGCAACGTGTGTGAGCTGCAGCATGATCATACTTTGTCATTTGGTAAAATGAGAAATCAGTGTGTCAAAATCAGGAAGGAGGGGAGGAAAAAAACAAACAAAAACAAAAAAAATAAACCAACCTGTCTATGTTGAACCAGTCCAAACTCGCACACTGAGGCCTGGTTCAGAACCAGTGACTGAAGTAAAACTGAGATTGAGCAAAAAGGAGGCGAGGCTGTGATTTTCGCAGGTTTCATGGTGGTAGTTGCTGGTTAACATAGCTCGATAAATCCGCTTGCATTGTAAATTCACTGTTTGACGGATTAACAGTCGACTGAGCCCTTAAGCATAAACAGAGTGACTTCAGAATCAAGAGTTCAGGTTGTTCTCCTTACATGATCATTTGCCAGTCACCTGAAGTTCTGAAAATCTGCATAAGTTTGATGCTAAATTTCAAAAGGCTTTAGTGTTATTAAAAATATACCATTACACCATGTATACTATACCTTTTTCCAATAAGGTTCAAACATCAGAGAGAACAACTGGGCAGTTCCATTTCATATCCTCTATTTAAATCTGACATTCTCAGTTCCGAGTGTGGTGAACACTTACAGCGCCTTACATCAGGTATTCACCCCCTTGAACCATTTTTTTTTTTTTGCACTATTACAACCTGGAACTGAACTAGGCTAAATTAGGGGTTAGATATCATCTACACACAAAAATTGACTACTTTTTTTTGTTGCCAATCTGAGCAACACTTATCAACTGGGGGTCTGAGAAGATGGCAGTTAGTGCTTTCTCCTAGATGCGTTATGCTGCCCTGCGATGCAGGATGGGCAACAGTTTGAAAAGATGCAGCGGATGCCTTCACTTGTCTCCTGCTTTATCTCACCGTCCTGCTGTTGTGCGAGTTAGCTGTTGGCTGGGAAATTGGCAAATGACCAAATTGAGGGAAATTTACTTATTTATGTAAAGAAAATAATAGGGCACAACTCTAGCTCTATCTCTATCTATAACACAAATAATAGGGCGACCAGATAAGGTGGGCATTAGTTTGTGTAGATTCAAGACATAAAAGCCAAATTAGGTCCATTTCAGTTCCAGGCTGTAACACTACAAAGTGTGGAAAAGGTCAAAGTGTCAAAAGGGTGGTGAATACTTATGCAAAGTCCTCTATACTAATAGAGTGCAGTGTTTTCAGCTGGTCTGCTACAGCCTTCAGTAACAGTACTACAGCACAGACAGCAAGCTAATGCATAACAGATTATGCCTACAGAATACAGTAAAGTTTGTGAAATCATGAAAGTTTTTTAATCCCGTTTTTCTTTTTGTACAAACGACCTTGCCCAAAAATTCACTCTCTCCATTATCATATAATCAATAAAATATATGTATATTACATGAATTTACAATCGGTAAATATTTTTGTATAAGTAAAATACAAAACATAACATCTTTTAAAAAAAAAAAAAAAAAAAAAAAAAAAACACACAACTACAGCACATGCCATTGCACTATCGCTAAAATAATCAAATAAAAAATATGTACAGCTCCGTTTTGATTTTCTTCAAAAGCCACCACCTATTAAGATCATTCTTACTTGAGATCACTCTTCCTCGATATAGCTCACGCCTCTGCAACTTTCTCCTGTTCAAAACACGCACACATTTCTATATCCACACAGAAATACTGACAAAAATAATTCATCTTTGGCCAAAGTGAGAGGCTGCAGTGTGCGTGCGCAACAGTTGGGTAACGCTGTTTTTCCATTTCCCTTTGACAAACACTCGTACATTCACACACATACAAATAACATGCAAAAACGCATGTCAGAATTAGAGTCCTATAAATTTCAAAACACACACACACACACACACACACACACACACACACACACACACACACACACACACCAGAACTGAGAAAACTTACTGTCTCTCAATTCATCAGTGTCCTTGTGAAGTCAGGACACACATTTACAGTACAAACTGTACAATCACACACACTCAGATGGCATAAATGGATGAAATGGAACAAGGCATCAATAAATAGTGATACAAGTCTCTGGTAAGCCTTCAGTCAGCAGCACCCATCAATCACTCTTGGTGCTTTGTGTGGTGTCCAGATTGACCACCTGAAGCTCAGTCAGGTTGCTGTTATTGCCGCTGGACTGCTGGCCAATCACCATCTGTGAACAGTGAAATATCAGCAGATTAACCAGGTAACAGCTTGGATTTCAGCTCACAGCATGCCACCGAATATGCGTTTTTGTGCCATTACATAATACGTGCTTTGTAGTAATGTATTACAGCTTTTCAACCAAATTGTGTTCATTATTCCTTGCTAAATCTGGATATCAAATCATCATCATCCAAACATAACTAGAGAAACTTTATTAAGGCAGGTTTGAACATGTCCCAACTAAATAAATACAAGTCGCAACTTATTAGATTTAAACCCAAGTCTAATAATAGTCTATGAAGAAATGTAGCGGAGCAAACTGTAAGGCATAATGTTTGACCACATTAACCATTTTGTGTCAGTCATTTTTCATTCGACCAAACAAATCAATTTTCTGTCAACCCTTTTCTTTTGTTTCAGGACTCGGAAAAAGCCCTTCATACCGTCCTTTCATCTTATTTGGACAATTGATAGTACAAAACACAAGCTAGACTGGTGGAGGAAAAGGATCCCATCACCTAGATCGACACGTCTTTTTACTGGCTCCCTGTCTATTACAACATCCAACTTAAGCTTTTAATGGTGTACGGCTTGCCTATATTACTGATCCGCTCCCAGAGCCTGAATAACTTTTGGCTGGAGCATGCTCACAGCTGATCTATAAGGGTGGCTATACTTTCGCAGTAACGTACAGACTATGGAACAGCTTGCGCTGAACATATGCTCTTATCACAGATTACTTTTCTTAATTCAGCAGGACTAGTGGCTAGCATGCGGTGCTCTCACCGCCATGGCCTGGGTTTGATTCCCAGTCAGGGTTGCATGAGTCAGTTCACTCAGTGCTGGTCCCAAGCCCAGAAAATAGGTTGGGTTGCATCAAGAAGGGCATTCGGCATAAAACCTGTGCCAGAAACACAAAACTGCTTACTTTAGCAGTCTGAAATATTTTGGGCATGTAAACCATGTGGCCATGAATCAGTGTCATGTCATGTGTTTAGATTTTAAATATTTGTATATTGGATACTTTTTGTGCTCAACGTTTGAGTTTTATAAATGAAAAACCTCACTATATGGATTGTGAGTGAAAACCTAAAAAAGATCAAACGGTCTGTCCACACTATTTGATTTTTTATTCCATGTTCTTGGAGTTCACTTTAAACGGCTTTGGCAAGCCTCTGTGTTCATATAAAAAGAGCGCCTTCAAAGACATAGTGCTAGTGCATGCAGTGCTCCTGAAACGTCTGAACATCAGCGAATAGATAGTCCAGGCAAACAAACAGCCTCCTCCTCCTCTCTGCAGTGGGTTAGTTCACTCAGTGGCATGCTGTTGCAGAGAGAATATTAAGAGTTTCACTTGTAAAGTGGAGATCTTGCCGTACTGGATGTAGCTGCACCGCTGAAACGGGGATCTGAACCGTGCCAGGGGGCGCTGTGAGGAACACCTGAGGAACAGCACCTGAGTTGACACACAATTAAATAGAAATGGAAGCTTTTATCAGTGTATAATATAAAGCATAAAAAATTATTGGGTGTGCCGTTATAGCGACATTACAGTTACCGCCCCGGAGTGGATTTTCTCTTATAGTACA
Source organism: Ictalurus furcatus (assembly GCF_023375685.1). Taxonomy (NCBI): domain Eukaryota; kingdom Metazoa; phylum Chordata; class Actinopteri; order Siluriformes; family Ictaluridae; genus Ictalurus; species Ictalurus furcatus. The sequence continues at coordinate 24,067,719 of NC_071257.1, read as the reverse complement.
ACAATACTGTATACTGTTAATGGCATTTGGCAGACGCCCTTATCCAGAGCGACTTACATTTATCCAGTTTATACAAGTGAGCAGTTTAGGGTTAAGGGCCTTGCTCGAGGGCTCATTAGTGGCAGATTGTCAGAATTGGTATTTGAACCCACAACGTTCCAATTAAACAAACACACTGTACTACAATTTCTTGTTACACTTATTGTTTTGGAATGTCAGGCTGTTATAGAAAATCAATTAATACCTTCGGGCCAATGAGATTTCAGAATCTATAAAGGTAGATTACATTATATTTAGTATAGACCAATATAAAAATTTATATAGTATAGTGGATAGGGATTTTTGACAGCTGTGTGGTATAACAGAGGCAGTGTGTGTGGGCGCGCTCACCTGTATCCGAGGCCTGTGCGTGGGACACCTGCATAGCCGAGGCGCTCTGGGAGAAAGCGTTGAGCACAGCCAAGCCACCATCGGTCAGCGTGGGGGCCGAGGCGTACATCACTGCATGGGGGCTTGGGTACATCATGTGACCTGCTACAGAAGTGGGAACTGATGATGTGACGATAGTAGCAGGGAGACTGACTGTGGCTAAGAGAATGGAAAGGATGCAAAAAGTCAGATAAGGGAGGTGGAGAGAGAGAGAGAGAGAGAAATAAAGAACTGTCACTACTGACTCAACCCCTTGCACTTTTGATCTTCTGACACAAGGTGGCAGTGTTGCACAGAGCACATGCTCACCCTTCACCATCCACCACCCCCATAATACAGTGTCAAACTGCAGTCTGACGTTCTAAAGGATAATCCTTTTAATTTCCTTGAAACATTTGTGTTTGGATTTTGTCATTTTAATTTGCTACACCTTTTTTTGAGTTTTTTTTTGAGTTTTTTTTTTAGCTTTCCTTTTAACAATGCTTTTCCCCACTTTGTATTTCTGCTTTTTTGATGTGAGAGGTGGAAACAGGAGTGAAGCATGATCAGGGAGGAAGAGGTGCTGTGTATGAGTCATTTCATCAGCATGAGCCACCGCACTGCTTGCCAGATCACCTCACGGCATCATGCCCAATCCGAGACACAACACAGCATCCCAGGCAGTGTTGGACCAGCTGCTTTTACAATGTACCCAAGCAGGAAGATACTCCACAATGTAGAAGCTCAGCTTCATAAATGCTACCTACACTACAGAGAAAAGTGACATGTGGAAAAGCATGATAACCACACTGAATCACAAGAGAAGAAATTTTACACAATACCAATCACCCAAGAAGGATGGAATAAGTCTGAACCCAGCCTTCACATGTAACATGACTGAGTGTCTATAAGTGGTCTGAGTGATTGGATCACTGGACACGTTCGACTATTCACCCCGTCCACTTCTGATCCGCTCGCCTGTGACTGATGTTAATACCGGGTCTGAACAGGGACACATCCTTATTACAAATAATCATCAAAAGAAGCTGGTCAAACACAGGATATACAAGCTGCTTGTTCTACCAGCACCACCACCCTGCTGCTAAAAAGTAATTATACTAATAGCGTCACTATTTTTAGCAACAATTCTGCCCAAGCTTAATTTATATGTAGAGCTGCATAATCACAATTATTCAGCTAATTTAACAACACTTTTGTGCTAGACACTAAATTCATTTTGTGTCTGGGGGCTTGGGAAAACCCTTCACACAAGGTGCATCCCAAATCACACGAGACCGTAGAGTACAGCGCATAGTGTCAAGTACCTCATTTGAGACACAGCTATGGTCAAATTTGGACATTGTGTATTTTGTATTATAAATATTATATACAGTTCTGAGAATGACATACTTTCCTGATCTGAAAAGGTGGTGTTTTTTTTTTTTTTTTTTTTTTTTTTTAAATCTCTCAACCACAAAGTTACAGCATTTTAAAATGTGTTTACCCTACAAAAATGAAAGGAAAAATCTCATTTAAAGATTTCATTCCACTGAAAGATTTGTCCACCTCTACACCTAATCTAGTTAGAAAACATTACCACAAAGTTTTAAAGAATTACACGTTTACATTGGGAAATGAGTAACTTTGATTATCATCACCCACATCAGTCTGTCTCACTGCCTGAGGTAAAACAGTCCCTCACAACATTCAAACAAGCCTCAGCATAGTCTCTTTATTAGACTATTTATTCTCTGTTAATGCTTACATGTATGGGGAAGGAATCTCTGCTGAAGTCAGTTTTGTTCTGTTGACTAAATTTCTTGTCATTAATATTACTATGGCAATAGTTTAATCAGATACTGACTAAATCGATTGGGCTTATGCCAGTTTCACCATGGCATGCAACTATACAAAAACTAAACTAATCTTGATAAAATTACACTCCGCTAGCAAGGTTTGAGACATTTTTAGGCAGACTGACTCTTCTTACCACCGTGTTTGTTAAACGGGTTCCTTAACCGACATATTTGCCACCTTAAGCAGAAATAACTGCAACCAAACTCTTCCAATAACTGGAGATCAGTCTTTCACTTGCTTCCAGGACTAGGATTTACTCCTATGCTTTGGATCATTGTCTTGTTGCTCAAGCCAGTTCTGCTTTAGTTTGAACTTATGGACTGAAGACCAGACATTCTCCTTTAGGATTTTCTTATAGAGAGCAGAATTTGTGTTTCCCTCAATTATTGCAAGTTGCCCAGGCCATGAAGCAGCAAAGCATCCCCACACCATCACACTTCCACCACCATGCTTGACCGTAGCTATGATGATCTTTTTGTGGAATTCATGTTTGGTTTATACCAGATATAACAGGACCTCTGTCTTCTAAACAGTTCCACTTTCGACTCATCAGTCCACAGAACATTCTCCCAAAAGGTTTGAGGATCAAGGTGTGTTTTGTCAAAATTCAGATGAGTAGTGGTTTTCGCCTCGCCACTCTTCCATGGTGCCATTTTTGCCCAGTGTCTTTCTGATAGTGGAGTCATGAACAGTGACCTTTATTGATGCAAGAGAGGCCTGTAGATCCTTTGTTGTCCTTGGCTCTTTTGTGACTTTCTGGATGAGTTGTTGCTGTGCTCTTGGAGGAATTTTGGAAGGTCTGCCACTTCTGAGAAGGTTCACTACTGTGCCGGAGTCACAGAGCCTTTGAAATAGCTTTGTAACCCTTCCCAGACTGATGTATTTCTATCACCTTCTTCCTCATCATTTCTAGAATTTCTTTCAACTTTGGCATAGTGTGTTACTGGGTAAGACCTTTTAACCAACTTCATGCTGTTGAAAAAGTTCTATTTAAGTGTTGATTTGATTGAACAGGGTTTGCAGTAATCAGGCCTGGTTGTGTCTAGTCCAGCTGAACCCCATTATGAATGCAGTTTCATAGATTTGGGGAATTGGTAACTATAGGGGCAAACACATTCACACAGGCCCAACTGGTATTGGATAACATTTTTTGCTTCAATAAGTAACATTATCATTTAAAAACTGTATTTTGTGTTTACTCAGGTTGCCCTTGTTTTATCGTGGATTCTGTTTTAATTTCTGAAACAATTTAGTATGAGCTACACAAAAAAAAACACAACATGACGTGATTAATAATAATGACATGATTAAAAGAAAAATATCTAACTTTAACCAGTTAGTTGTCAAAATATTCTTGCAGGTCAGTTCTGAGATTTGCTTGCCCCAGACACAAAACACAGTTCATTTCCACATGTGTATTCTGGTGAATGGAAACAGCTGAAGTGCCTCTAGTGCGGTCATGATTAAACTGTAAAGCGGATACATGTCCTGTGTGTTGTGTACCTGTGGAGGCAGTGCTGGTTTGGGAGATCTCAGGGCTGCTGTCACTGTTGATGGAGCTGGACTGAGTGCTGGGCTGCACCTGGATGGCCTGGAGCTGCTGTGGCACTGTTCCTCCTAAAGAACACAATGAACGTTTACGTCGGGTCTCTGAATACCAGTTTAGAACATACAACTGTGACCTATTTAAAAATCACAAAGGGTTCTTGGAATACTTCTTTATAGTTTCTTCTATGCCTCTACTTCAAACCCTGTTGTAGGGTCTACATAGTACCTTTACATGTTCTCATGAATCAACACCCAAAGAACATTAAATGAGCTCTAGATTTAGTCTGGAATGGACAGACCTGCATTAGCTAGCAGGATTCAAATTACACCAAGAAAATTAACCAATCACACTATAAATACAAGCTTGTCCCATGTCATCTGCCTATAAAAGATGTGTGAGTTTTACACTAACCTGTGAGAGAGACTGCAGCGGGGAGGCGAAACACAGCTTGCTGGCCCTGTGGGGTCTGTGTAGCTGTAGCAGTGGCAGTAGTTAGAGTCTGACCCTGTTGCCCCTGTAGAGCCAGAGAGTGCTGCTGCAGCTGCCCCAACGGGATGGCTGGAGTCCCAGGAGGGAAAGGAGTGCCTGCTGTGGGTGTGCGCATTGAAGAGAAATCAAACCCATTATAATCATGTATGACATGTGTAGGTTTCCATGTACAAAATCTGATAATTGAATTATTGCTAAAATATGATTTAACATGTTCTTAAGTAATTTTATAAAACAGGGAAACCAGGGTACAAGTAGTGAGAGATTCAACAAATTCCAAGACCCAATGATGTCATCACTACTTTAAAATCAGTTTATAATGGAGTTAAAATAAGGAGTGGCAACATGTAGAATATACTGTATATTCAGTTGGTTTAAAGTGACAAGGTTATTGGCTGCAAACGTTCAGCTCCCAATGATTTATTCCAAATAGCACGTAATACCATTCTTCTCTCAATTTGGAATTGCACTTCTTCCCTGTCCAGTTATGTCTGCCCTCATTTGCAGAAAACAAAAAGAAAAAACAATTATGTATACTCGAGCTGAAGAACACAATTGGGCAAGTTGTTCATATGATTGAGAAATCCTTGAAGTCTCACAACAAACTTATACTTTGTTAGTGTATCTTTGACCACCTTAGTAATCTGGTAACCTCCTGAAATCAGATTAGCTTGCACAAACACACTCAGACTTGTATCCATGTGTACAGGACCCATGCTACTGTCTTTTACAATGCCAGAGTATTTCAATGCTCACAATGGGAGCCTTGAGACAGTAAAGGCATCAACGCATCATGCGGAGATGACGTTTAGCTGGACTCCACAAACAATATGATGTAGCAAACAGAAGTCATGTGGAGGCTTTGCTCGCTGGGACATGCACATGGCACCTAGGTGAACTTCAGAAGAATGGAAGAGGTAATTGTGTAGGAGGTTGTTCGGAGGATTTGACTGATATCCAAAGCCAGGTTGAGCTACAGCTGTTTTGTTGGGGGTAATTCAATACCTCAGAAGTGTGGGTGGGTGGGTGGCTGCGCATGCGTGCGTGTAAGACCACCTGGCAGGGTGCTGAGTGTAAAAAAGGTGGAAGATTGCAAGAAACAGGAAGCAGCATACTGAGGCCTGCCAATACAGGAAGAAAATCATGCTGCAACTTCCTGCTTCTGACCACACTGCTATAAATATCTAGAAACTACACATATACACTATTTGTTCCATATGGTACTCATTCAGCACAGCATTACATTCACGTGAACATATTGAAGATGGTCTTTCTTTTCAACAAATGTGAGATGAGAGTGAGAGCTGCTCTGTTGTCTCTAGTGTTTTAATGACCCCTCACATCTGCTTTCAGAGCCTCATCCAGGCTAAGAGCCTATGAAACCTGGCACAACCCAAACAATCTTCATTGAATATTCATAACTAATTACAGGCAGTGCTTGCCAGAGCTCTGTGCTATGCCCATTGTGCAGCCGTGCTAATTATTCCTGTTTCACAACGGCAATCAAAGGCACTACGGTGGAGTTTCTTCTCTCAGGAAGCACTGATTTGTTAAGCAAAACTGCTCGAGGTAGCCTCATAACGAATAATCGGAGATCTTTACTGCAGCCTTGTCCAAGAGATGAAGATCATTTAACTCTACTCCATACTTGGTTCAACAGGCAGGCCAGTATAAGGACTAAATCGATAACAGGCTTTTTTTTTGTCTACCTGACATGAAAGTGAATCCTCCAGGAAGCTGCATGACCCCTCCTGTGGTGGCTGCGCTCTTCAGAACAGTGCCATTAGTGTTGGCTATGGTGCTCCCGCCAGCGCTGTTGCTGCTGCCAGACACGGGTGCCAGGTAGTTGGTAATGGGGAAGGAGGGGCCACTGCTCACCTGCATGGTGGTGGACGTGGTGGGCACTGTGGCCTGGGCACTGGTGCTCCCTGGTAGGCTGGCCACAGTGAAGGCTGGCTTCAGAGTGTCCTGGAAGGGAAGAATGATAAATCATTAGCCCTTTTAGCAAGTATGCTGAAACTGAATGGTTGTAACTAAATATACTGTATGTACGGGGTGCCATGTCATGGCTGCCAGCTTGTCCTAAATAGCTGGGATATGCGAAAAAGTTATTTTACGGTGCTGTAAAGCATGTGTGACAAAAGGTTTCTTCATCCGGACTGTATGTTTTTGCAAATCACAAAGCAGCATCCAGTGAAAGGGGAGTATTTTGCACTGGCAGGTAAACCAGAGATTGCAAGATTAGAGATAGAAAAAAAGCTTCCTGTGCAACAGCAAGCACTGGCGACCAAAATAATCAAGTACACACTCTGATAACTGTAACGCAAGAACCAGTAAACAATCATTCAAAGCAAGAGAACAAGGAATTATATTTACATGAGAATTTGTGTGTTTTCATTAGATGAGAGACTTTATGCTTTAATAATTAATGCAGGTTGGAAGGCGAGTTTAAGATTATTCATGTTTTCTCTTTAACTCAACCTCAGTTCCTAGCTAATGTTCTTCAGAAACACAAGATTCGGTAAAGATTAGTTTGGTGATTAGATTTGCAATCTGATTCGCGGTCGAGTACGGCCAACTTAAACATCGCCTACATGACCATGTATCATGATTGCACTAAGCTAGCTTCAAGCAAGGGTGGGTGAGATGTGGAGAAGGTGGATGTACTGACTGGGCAGCAGCTAAAATTATAGCAGAGACTGAGCATGGAATAGATGTTGAGATAACATGCAAACCTGCTAGAGAGGAATAAAGCTATTATTTTCAGTATTAAAAATGTTACTCAGTGTGCTTTGAGAGACAACAAAACAAGGATATTGCTCTATTTGCTTCAGCTGAGGAGAGGCTATGACAAGTGATTATATCAGTATGAGAGATTCTTTTATTTTATTTTTTTTCCCCAAGCAACAATGAAACAAAAGCATGGTAGATCGGTCAAAGCCCCTATGAGAAATTGTGATTATGGTGAGTGGCATGGTGGTGAAGTGGGTGGCATTGTTGCCTCACAGCTCCAGGGCCCCTAGCACAGTCCAGGGCACAGATTATGGTCTGTGCTGATTTTCGCTTGTGGGCTTCCTTAGATTTCTTCCAACCTCGGAAAAACATGCAGGTAGGCAGACTGGCGACTGTAAGATTGCCCGAGCGTGAATGGCATACCATCATAAGTGAATTCTCTTGCCTTTTGTTACTGCGACAGGGTCAGGATCCATTGTGATCCGGCCAGGATAAAGCAGTTAATGAAGATGAACAACTTTAAATGATTAATATAGATAACGAGTTGGCAATAGGATATATACCCATGTACCCTGGTATACCTAGCTTTCCGACATCTATGCGGAGATCATTCTGTCTGGTTTACATTTGTCCCATTGCAACCTCACATTTGGTCACATGAAACAGCACCACACTGAAACAGGAAGTTGACCAACATACTACAGAACCGTATCTCCCCTGTGAAACTTCACTATAAGCCACTCTAACACTGCATCTACTGTGGTGCACTATGAGCATTTACTTGCACCTTTCAAATCAGTTCAGGATTAAACATCATTTGGAAAACATTCAATAAGTCCTGTCCAAATATTTAAAATAAACATTTTAAATAAAAATAACGTTTAAAGTACTGTACTGTGCCAACCTTACATTGTTGCAGTCACCATGGCAACATTAGTCACTGGCAGCCTCTCTGTACAAACCACTTTTAAATTAAATGTGCTTAGAGCAAAATGTCTAACTCGCTATACGAGTTCAAAATTAGGGCAAAATAATTACCCCTACACTTCTATGACTACCCTAACTTCTATTATCTGTAATGAAAGGTCATTTGGAGGAACACATCCGCAGCCATCTAAAGAGGTGGGTGAGAACACACTGTACCTTCCCACGTCTTTCTGATCGGCAGAACACATTTCCACTAAAACTTTCTCTCTTCTGCACACGAAGTCACCTTCAGGAGTCAGACATACGACATACTCATCCTCAAATGACTTCCACGTTCACTTATTGCAGTAAAAGATGCAGCCAAAGCCACAGCAAAACAGGTAGAGGCAGAGGAAGGAAGGCAAGGTATGCAGGTGCACGCGGAATTCAATCTCTTTCCATCTTGGTCAGAAAGATACAGATTCGCCTCCACAAGACTCTGTATGCCGCAGTCTCTGCACATCCAAATCGAATTATACCACCGACAGATACAAAATCACAGCATAATAAAAACAGCTGCTGATGTTCAGCACATCTAAGCTGAATGCTCACAGAAGCTCTGGAATCAGAGTTGGGGGGGAATAAATAAATAAATAAAAACCTTCACCGATGACCTGCTCCAAATAGCTTCACTACCACTTGTAACCAGTATAAAACTGTTAAATGTAAATAAATAAAAACAAAACCCATCTTAAATCGGCACACATACTCCTCACACAAGTTTGGAAAGATACAATATTGTTGGCTTAGCTACAATACTTTCTCCAGATACCCATCTTAAAGCTAGAATTAGTTCCCTGGGGGGAAAAAAATTAAAAATAAATAAATAAATATTATAATAAAATTAAATAAAAACACTTTTCATTAAAAAAAAAACAAAAAAAACAAACATTAACCTTTTCCTCAAGCTTGTCAACTTATTTTAGAGGCCATTTACACGACAACGTTCTCAACTAAAAATCACATGCACTTGAAACTTTTCAAAAATTTTTAGTAGATTGTTGTCATGTAAACGCACCCTTAAACACAAGGTTTAATGATGCATCACATGGCATTTCTACAGTCAATAATTTAGTCCTATTGTCCTACCTATATACACTCAATATACACATATTTATAAAGAACACAATGGAACAAAGGTCTCTCAATTAAATCAAACAAAGTGAAGTAGTGAAGACAGTGGTCACTTATAGACTAGAAAGTCCCTTAGCAACACACAATGAAGAGTAGACAGGTGTAATGTAAACAACTGTTAATGCTTCATTTTTGATCTGATTTGTCCTCAGGTGATTTGGCTTTTTTTTAAAGCAAAGTTTCTTCTAGTGACTAAAATCTAGTGTGTACAGAGCTGTGAAAGAGTATTTGCAAAGTATTTGTTTTTGTGTATCTCATACTAAATTGTTTTAATTTCTGAAACAAAATCCAAGATAAAACAAAGGCATCCTGAGTAAACACAAAATAAATTTTAAATGATAGAACTATATTGAAGCAAAGTTATCCAGTACCAACTGGGCCTTTGTGAAAATGTATTTTCCCCCATAGTTACTAATTCCCCAAATCTATGAAACTGCATTCATAACAGGATTCAGTTGGGCGAGATGCAACCAGACCTGATTACTGCAAACCCTGTTTCAACAGCATGCAGTTGGTTTAAAAGGTCTTACCCAGTAACACATTATGCCAAAGTTGAAATAAATTCCAGAAATGAGGAAGAAGGTGATAGAAATACATCAGTCTGGGAAGGGTTACAAAGCTATTTCAAAGGCTCATGGACTACAAATGACGACATCATCTACAAATGGAAAAAACTAGACACAGTGAACCTTCCCAGAAGTGGCCGACCTTCCAAAATTCCTCCAAGAGCACAGCAACTACTCAACCAGCAAGTCACAAAAGATCCAAAGACAACATCAAAGGGATCTACAGGCCTCTCTTGCATCAATAAAAGGTCACTGTTCATGACTCCATTATCAGAAAGACACTAGGCAAAAATGGCACCATGGAAGAATGGCAAACCACTGCTAACCCAGAAGAACATTAAGGCTCACCTGAATTTTGCCAATAAATAAATAAAACACACACACACACACACACACACACACCCCACCTTGATGATCCTCAAACCTTTTGGGGGAATGTTCGGTGACTGAAGTCAAAAGTGGAACTGTTTGGAAGACAGGACTCAAGTTACATCTGGCATAAACCAAAACACAGAATTCCACAAAAAGATCATAGCTACGGTCAAGCATGGTGGTGGAAGTGTGATGGTGTGGGGATGCTTTGCTGCTTCAGAGCCTGGGCAACTTGCAGTAATTGAGGGAAACAAATTCTGCTCTCTAGCAGAAAAAGGAGAATGTTCGGTCTTCAGTCCAGAAGTTCAAACTCCAGCGCAACTGGACTATGCAACAAGACAAATGATCCAAAGCATCTCCTATACTTTGGATCATTGTATTGTTGCATAAAGTCCACCTCTGAAGGTTTTTTTGGGGTTTTTTTTTTGTTTTTTGTTTTTTTTTTGTTGTTTTTTTGTTGTTTTTTTAAAAAAAGCATATAAATTAAAGTTTTGGAGTGGCCTAGTCAAAGTCCTGACTTGAACCAATTGAGATGCTGTGGCAGGACCTTAAATGGGCAGCTCATGCTTGAAATCCCTCCAGTGTGGCTGAACTAAAGCAGTTCTGCAAAGAGGGCAAAAATTCCACCACAGTGCCGTGACTGATCTCCAGTTATCTGAAGTGTTTGGTTGCAGTCATTTCTGCTAAAAGTGGCACAACCAGATTTTAAAGTTTAAGGGGGCAGCTAGTTTTTCACATGGGTGAAAGGTGTTGGATAGCTTTTATTGATTCAATTTAAAAAACAAAAAAAAAAAAAAAAAAACACCTGAATTGTGTTTACTTGGGTTGCCTTTGTTTTATGTTATAGGTCATAAAACTTTTGTACAGAAGAAACACAGTAAATACTTTTTTTCCACAGCATAGTATATGCTGTATGTGCCTGTGTGACAGTAAAGTAAGTCACTGAATAGATTAAAATGAACCTGTGATTATTCCACATGACCGTGGTTCCTGTGTTACATCTGAAATACTTTATGACGTGTAGCCCGTGTAACAGATCAGTGTGGGGCAAGGCAAAATGACTACCATTTTTATATTGTAATTAATCACATCACAACAAGTGTCTGAGATCATTCAAGTACTGAATCTTTTAATAACATTTTAATAACAGTTCTAAACTGGGACTGACCCACAGCTCATTACTTGTCAAAGTGTTGTTTTTTTACACTGTTGTACATGTTAAAGTCCTCTATTTTAGCATGAAGGAATTTATTTTGTAGACAAAATAAAATGAACAACGTCTAAAACTTTCAAATTGAAACACTGTTTCGTGGCAGTTTGTTAAAGGGGTCATGACATGAGAAATCAAAACATGAGTGGTCACTGTACCGTTAAAACATCCTGCAAGTTTCATAGCTTATTACATCCTTAGTCAGTATGGCGGGATTTGCGATGTCACACGGCCAAATATACCTGCATATGACCGCCCCTACAGCAAGATAGCATCTACCGGTCCCGCCCACTGGCGCTCAATCGCTGAAAATCGTCCGTATGCGTTAAGGCAGGGGGTGTTAATTTATAGGCAAAGATGTTAGCCAATCATAGCAGTGGGGGTTACGTTCAAGTCTTAAAAGATAAAGAACACAAAAACCTGATCATTTCAGTCAGAGGGTCAGAGACAGGGTGGAAAAAATGTTATAAGTTACAAATGTTCTTCTGCAAAAAACACCTCAGGGAAGACAATAAAATGGAGAAGAAGAGGGGGGGGGGGGGAACCCCACACACACAGACACACGTCATGACCCCTTTAACAAACCTATATCATTATGCATATTGTGCATCGTAAAAGTAGATATATCCTTTCCGTGTGTGTTTATACATCACTAGCTACCTAGTACAAAAGCACCCAAAAATAAATAAATGAATTAAAAAAAAAAGTGTAGACTTGTGCCTTGCTTCCAAGTATATATTTATCACATGATCTGCCTTTGAGGTGTATTCTATTTAACAATCCATCAGGCCAATGATGAACTGGACTTCTTTCCAAGGTAAAGGACTTCTTTAGTATGATCCATTACATATCTATGATGGCCACTAAATCCAGATTTGCCTGAATTACCGTTTGAGTATTAGCATTTCTACACCTTTATGACTCAATAATAAAGTTTAGTCAATTGAATCATTTCCTACAAAGGATCTTGTACATTATTTAATGTTGAAATAACCCCAAAATTCCACAATTACAGGTAATTGTCTGCTACAAAGGCAAAATGAACAACCATGAATGTACCTCTAATGATATTTTGATTACAATATTAATCATAAGAACAATATAAATTAACAATTAAATCATGTTAACGTCATTTTAAAAGTATCCTTCACCGACTTTCATTTAAAGCAACATTCAAATAAACATTTCACAATATTCCAACTCTGCTCATCAGATCTTTAGTGACAGCTCTGTTCTTCACGAATGGCAGTAATTGATTCTTCTGTAGAAGTTTCTTTCCAGAAAATGTGAAATAATTTAATTGGCTCAGGCAGCTCAAAGGACAGACCTTGCTATAACCTACTAACAGCTCCAGTAAAGGAGCACATCATGGCTGATGGCCCTACTGATGAACCTAGCTTTAGCTTAGTTTGATTATATTTTGATTGAATGTGTGTGATTCAATAGAAAAATAATTAAATTAAAAAAAAAAAACCGAAACAGTCTCAATAATAAATTACACTCTGCTCATACAGCGTAGCGTCTTTGTTGGCTCAAAAGCCGAATACGCCAACTGCCAAGTTTCTCAAAATTTGTGTACATTTTAAAATGTGTTTGTTTTTTAAATCATGATCTACTTCTGTCGAAGCGGTGTTCATCTTACACAGAGGAATGTCACGACATCACTGAGACTCAGAGCTCCTCTCACAGGGGTGTCGCTTAAACGTGACTCAGTGGGCAATAAGGACGTGCTCACGACTGGTTTCCAGGAAACCCAACAAAGTGAGCAACCAGCAATGATTTATTCATTAATCTGAAATCATTTTAGATTAATGAATAGAACATTTTGTATTATATGCAGTACTCAAAACTCAGGGTACACTCAGCAAGAACACATCAGTCTGCATGGAAGGGATGAGTTATCTGTACAGACCTACTTAATGATTTCATGAAATCAGTAAATAAAAACAAGAACAAAAAAAACAAACAAAAAAAGACCACAAAGCAATGGGGAGTGCGGCCTCGAGGTCCAAAGTTCAGATGTGCTGTTCAAACACCACCGTGCTTGGACACATCAAACATTAAAATACAGTTCGAATGAAGCCTTTGCCACTAATCATTACAATCAGTGTCAATTGTTCATACAAACAGTTCAGTCATTAATTACATGTGTATAACTAATTTCTTGCTTGGTGTCTCATTGAGAAAAAGAAAAAAAAATGATTAGTGAACAGGATCTGACTAAAAATAAGAGCTGGATTAAATGGCCAATTGTGAACACGTAAATCTACATTATTGTCGAGATTGCAGCGTTCTAGCAGATGAAAGAGTAAAAGTCTAGACATCAGTGTTTATGTAATCGACTTACTGGAGTTCAAGCTTTACATAAGGCAACATAATGTACTGGAGTGTACCACCCACTCCACTTTCTGGAGGTATTGTAGGTATCATTACTCAAATAATATTTTAACTTGTGATGTGAGGAGAGAATACTGCAGTTCAAATTGCCAAACTACCTGTGACTTTTTGCAGCAGTCACAAATACAAAATGTACTACATTAGAAAAAATGAAACAAAAAGCGCTCGCCTTTTCGTTGGGAGATCTCGAGTTCAGATCCCGACAATGTCATAGCCACACGTGGCTGGGAAACCAAGAGAACAAAATCAGCCATGTTCTGTGTGGGAGGGTCGACATGCACGCGCTTCCCAATCAGAGCACCATTAGCCAATCGTGAGCAAGTGTGAGCTCATGTATGTGGAAGAGGGCAGTTAGCACTTTCTTCCAAGTGTGTTCAGCTGCCCTGTGACACAGCATGAGCAGCAGTTCAAAATGATGTCTGGCTTTATTGGTCTAGGATGAAAAACATGCTAGCTGTTGTGTGATACGGAAGAGCTGGAAACTAATGAAATGGCTTAAATTAGGGTAAAAACTAATTATAAAAAAAAAAATTAAAAAAAAATAAAAAAAAACACAAAAACTTTATTTTAGCAGGAGAATATAAGGAATATAGCTACACTATGGCTAGATCTTCTTTCCCTGAGAATTCATATACATTTGCATACGTTTGCATCCCTTTAGGCAGTATTAATGCATTTAACTAGCCAATCAGCTCATCATACTTTATTACATTACAGTAGCTACCACTTTATTTTGCTTACATAGTTAGGTTTCCAGGTAACCAAAACATGGGACTGGGCAGCAGAAGCTTTATTTTCCTGGTGGGCTATATTCCTGGAAGAATTTCAAGACATTACAAAATAAGTGCTTTGTTTCCTCATCATTGACTACATTTACATACTCAGAATAAGGTCAATAATTAGATTACTGCTGACTAAGACAATATTGTGATTAAGGTGTTTACGAGTTGTTTTTAAGAATACTCCTTTCACATGTTACAGAACATAGATCGATTAACGACACGTCATTACGTCACCGCGCCACGCCGTCCGACGTTCCTTCCAGAATTTCACGCATCAACATACAGTTCGTCTTAGTTATGGAACCACACAGTTTTGAGTGTTTCATTTTACGAAAGCTTCAAATGCAGTCAATTATTTGTCATGCTGAATGTGCAAACAGACGACTGCTTGAAACCGTGGGCTGCGTCCGAAATCGCGTACTTGCCTACTATACGGTAGCTGAAATGTGTGTATTTAACCTACTATATGGTAGGTAAGTACGTGGTTTCGGACACAGCCGTGCTCTCGTTTGCCATCAATCGTTTGTGCAATGCCATGTGTGTAAGTGTCCTTTCGCGAAATATGGTGAAAACTCACGACAATGTGATTAAGGTGTGTACATGTCTATAATGCACATTGATTATGCGACTAAAACAGGAGTAGTCCACAGGTCTTAATTCGATTTGTGCTTACTTGGAGTATGACTTTAGTTGGATTAAGGTAATCAATAATCGCTGTTGACATGGTCGTTTCTTAGAGTATTGTCTTAATCGGGTTAATAATTGGATTATTGTTGTCCATGTAAACGTTATGATTGTTAGTTAATTATTTACATACTTTTGTTTAAAAAAATAATAATCCAGAACTCAAGCTTTTCCATAGGCTTCTTTAAAAATGGTGTTCTACTGTTATTTAGTTGCGTCAGCAAAAAGTTATGAAAATGCCATCTTAGCCATTTGTAATGTATATGAAAGTCTAAAACAGAAATTCAGAGAAACTGAGCAGCACTCTAGGCATAAATGTTTCTGTATACACGTGCCCGAGTGCATGTGTGAAGCGCGTGAATACAAGTGAGTGATCGGAGTGTGTGGAACACTAGGAGCGGCTGGTCACATGATCTTACAGGTCAGGCTGTGATGGGCAGACACAGTGGCATGGGGGGGGGGGGGGGTCGTAAACGAGGGACCGCAAGAAGAGAGAAAGGGTGAGTGCGTGAACAGCTGAGGGTCCCGACAACTGCCAGGAAACATGAGCACGCATCGAGAGCTTTTAACCCTTCATACACAACGACAAAATTCACACACATTGACGCCTATTGAGATGGAAATGTCCCCAACATGTACAGTCTCAAATCCATGAATGTCCAAGAAAAATAAGAGAAAAAAAAAGCTTGGACTGTCAACAACGCACAAGCATCAGACACATGACAAGAACATAAGTAACCATAAAAACCACCACACAGACCACAACAACAAATGATCAGGAACAGTGGTCTGGAGGTCATGGTCCTGAGGACAGAAGCATTTTGGGGGATGGACAAGGTCAAGCTGTGGATGGATTAAGAGTATGTCTTAAAGGGGAGGTCTGTTAGATTAATACCCCCAGTGTTTTTCCACCCTTATCTCCATTTATTTTTCAGAAAAGACTTTCCTGAAAGCTTCACTCAAAAGGTACAGTACATATTCCCAAGTTATACTTTATATCTGAATATATTCATTGTTCCACAGATGGAACAAATCTTTTCAGAGAGAAAAATTTGTGGATATCTTTACCAAAATAAACCGACTAAACGATTCCTCAGATCCTTACGGAAAGTGCAACTGACTTAAATTATCTTTTCAATCTCTTGTAGGGATGTCACGAGAAACGATACTTCGGTACCAACATTCTTAAAAGGTGACGATACTTGTTTTTCTGAAGTAGCGTTAGTAACGTTTGTAACGAATGTACCAAGGTTGCGATTCTTCTGGACCTGATGGGGGCAGCAAATACACGCAAGTGTTTTAGTCGGGCCACAAGTGGTGAAGAAGAGGAGGAACACCTACAAGCACACGGGAAAAACTACAGAAGTTTAGCTTAGCTTAACAAGTTTAGCTCCGCCTCAACTCATTGAGAGGAAAGCTAGTATCGGTTTCCGGTGTGCAACCAATGCCATCATTCATTTCAAACAAAGCGAGGAAACACCTGGACTTTGCGAAGCACCTGCAAGACGGGTCCTATATTATGTTTGTTTGAGGCAGGTGGCATTGTTGCCATGAAACCAGTTAACATTATGCTCCATGTAATGTTTGCGATAGCCAATTATTTGTTAACGATGCTAACGCATTGCAGTGTTATAAACTACCTCCTAATGGACCACCATGCATCGCCATTCAGCCCGTGTCCTGTCAGCAAAATGTAGCCTAATGTCACTAATAATTATTCAAACGTTAATGCTTTTAATAAGTCGTTTTGGCCTGCCACCATATCAGTGAATTTAAACTAATACTTGCATTCAGAGTATAAGGGGTGTGTGTGTGTGTGTGTGTGTGTGTGTGTGTGTGTTTAGGAGTGCACCTCCAGAGACTCATTGTCAGACAGTGTTTGATAACTAAAATACCCTTCCCCCTCTCCCTCTCTCTGCCAGTATCAGCCAGAGGAGGATGTCCTCCAGGAGAGTTTTTTCCATTTCATTATTTTTTTTATTTTTATACCACACCGTGGTATCGACTTTGGTATCGAGTATCGTGTACTTTTGGTGGTATCGGTACTGACTACTACATTTTCGGTATCGTGACATCCCTAATCTCTTGCTCTAGTAGTGTTGGAAAGTTGTCAAAGCATTCCTTCATCTCCGTCACATCTTAAGAGCTTTATTGGTACAGTGCAATGGTTGTAGTTTTAAAGTCACTTTACCTAGTCCTGTATTATAAATGTTTGAGGAGAAACTTCCTCAAAACACAATAATGGCAGTTGAAGTGCACTTCTCAGTACAGTGAAATGTCAATAAATAAATATAATTTATAAAAAAAAAAAAAAGAAAGAAAAAAACCAACTACCACAAGCAGTCTTATGTGCCCCACATGTTGTAGATGGAGATTTTTCCTACACATCACTCATAAAATCTTGTTTTAAGATAAGTATTTGTTACAATTTCAAAGACACAACAACTGTATACCTTCCCCCAATCCCTAGTCCTGTTTCCAAGCATTTAAAAAAAATGTTTGTGAGAGAGAGCACGCACGAGCAGAGGGCAGAGGGCAATAGAGACTAATAGATCTTTATGCAGTTTTTGTCCATGTAACAAAACACCCACAGCTCTTCCTCCGCACTGAGCCGATCTCTTAGGAAACAGAAACAACGTCTTTAATGCAGCTTCTGTGAATCTAAAATCACTTCCAATAATGAAGAGACACTAATGACCAACGTAGAGGTCATTCATCTGGGGGGGGGGATAACACTCCAAGACCAAAGTGGTTTGCATTAAGTCACTGGTTGCATTTCAGGAACAGCAAGCTAATGACCAGAGAAGAGGTGTGCCTTCAAAACTATAGCTCCTGAGATGCTTTAGGGTCAGTGATGTGGCTGTAGATGTAAATGAATCTTGTATCATATGGGCACAGTATGAGAAAAGCTCTGTGCTGCGTTGCTTCAAGTTCATCCACAGCTCAACATACAAGCCATCGCAATGGTTCCTCTATGTGACAACTAATTACAGCAGTGATGGCAAAGAGCAAACATCATTAACATCACCAGCAAGATTTTAAAAGTATTGCCTCCAAAGAGCAGCCCTAGAACTCAGATCTCTTTAGAACATAAATCTGACTGGATTCATTGAAGATATGAATTTGGAAGTGTGAACAAACTGTTCTTCATGAAAATGAGTGCACTGGATTTGCAGCAGACGGAGAACTGTGCTAGCAGCCTCTCTCTCTCGTTCCCCTCCTCCTCCTCCTCCTCCACAGCTCCCACTCGCTGGCTCCCATCTCCTGCCTGTCACCCTGCCAAGGATCCAAAATTCACAGCTCCATTTGGGACTGCTAAAAAAGGCAAGGCAGCCCAAGTAGCAGAGGTGCAGCCAATCGGTGGGGACCTGCACTGTGCTTGGTGCAACATAAGGCCCGAGCGACTCCTCCTCTGAGCGGCACATTAACACTCTGCTCAACAAAATCAACCCTGTTGCTGTAAATGTCACTCAGCAACTCGCTGTGTCTCTGTGTCTGATCAGATCTCTCCAGGTCTTTCAGTCTTCCACCAGACGCTTTTTAAACACCCAGCCCTGTGATAAGGCTACACACAACACTAAACTGACTTCCTGGTATCTACGTGACACTTGCTGGTCATTTGCACGCTTTTCCTCCTCCTCCATTACTCACCCTTTCTCTCTTGCTGTCTCTGGATCTGCTCATCAGTTCGATCTGTGTGACTACACAGCCAGCAGCCCTGTCTTTTCTTAGCACACCTCAAACTCATTCACATCCTCTCACTGTTATGAAGAGGGGGGAAAGAAAAGAAAAAGGGGGTGCGACAAGACCAACTTCAGAGGACAAATTAAAAACCAACCGCTCCAACACACAGTCCAGAAGAACGAGCTATAGGTGGTGAGCTGTAAGATGTATTAGAGTGAAAGGAAGACGATTCGAGTTCATCCATTAAACGATTAGTAAACAGCACACAGAGTGAAGCAAATATTAGCCTGCGCTTTTCAGAGGAAATGCTTACCACAGAGACACCAGAATACTCGAATAAGTCCTTCGAGTGTGTGAAGTGTTCAAGAGTGCAATTAGGAAATGCCTGGTTATCGTTTAGAGCTTAAAAACAGCTGCTACAAGTTTCGAGTTAAGGCTAACACTTCTAAATGCAGCTACCTAAATTGTGTTCATTTACACAGAAGGAAAGAAAATAAATAAATAAATAAATAAATAAATAAATAAATCGCAACGTCCATTGCTGACACCAATTATGAGCATTTTTCTTGCTGTGGCTGCTGACTATAAATAATGAGCAAAACCAGTCAACCACCCACCTTTAAGTTTGGAAGAAGAAAAATCAAACAAAGTTTAGACCAGTTTACAGTTACACTTCTGGCCCAAGGTTGAGGCTGGCAATTTTAGGAATGATACAACTTGGAACAGCATCCTGGAATGAAATATCCAACGTTTCTGATGAAGCCTGGCCTTGTAATGGCCAGCAGCATGGTGCAGGCTGAAGCAGATGGACAAGGACAGAGTAAAGGCAGTCTGGGTCAGAGCCATGTTTAGTAAATGCAGTGATCGAGAAGGATGGAACTGTACTCTAATGAGTCTTGGAGTAAATACAAACTGCTCCAGGACATAATTACAGCTTCAGAGAGCCAGACTCAAGGGTTTACAGTTAGGACGAGGGAGAAGCACTAAATCAAAAAATGTCAATAGCGCACTATGGACATAAAAAAGAACTTACCTGGAATTTGAAAGGCTTTGCCTTCAGAGGACAGATGCCAGACGTTGAAGCTATCGGACAGGTTTATGATTGTTAATGTCAGGTGATCCACTGGCATCTGAGAGACACGGAAAGCTGTCGTTTCTGAAGCTGTAAACAAATCACTGCTGAATACCTCTCCAGTCACAGCACCAAGAAGCCTTTAAATCAGGAATGATTGGAAACAGAGCATCTCGCATGACACGGAGCAATATTTGCAAGCCTGATGCTAGAAGGAGTCTCTGATCAAATGACTACAGGAGGTGAGCCGAGTCTCAACTGCACACAACGAGAAGAGTTGTACAAAGATTGCAGTCTCTTCAATCATTTTCCCTTTGACCTTGCTCTCCCTCAAACACTATGAAGGTGCTCACTTCATAAACAGGACATCCAAGTTACATTTAGGGATTTCAGAAACTTCTTACTGATTTCAGAGTGACTTTCAGGGTCACTTCACCCCCACTGCTAACTGCTCGGTCACAAGCTAAGAGTTAAAAACACCAGACACCACCATCACCAAGCAGAACACACTCACTGTGGGACTCTAAACACAGGAGGGCTTGGATCACATCATGGACGGCCACAACTACACACTGTGCCTCGGCTTTAAAAAAGGAAAACTCTCTGCATTAACGTTACCACTGCAGAAACACTCATTTTAAATAAACACCCCCCCCCCATTTCACTATACATAATTTTAAAGAGAGAAAAAAAAAAAAAAGGAAAGAAAACAGTGGACTCAAAAGACAGC
The DNA here is from genome assembly GCF_023375685.1 of Ictalurus furcatus. Classification (NCBI taxonomy): domain Eukaryota; kingdom Metazoa; phylum Chordata; class Actinopteri; order Siluriformes; family Ictaluridae; genus Ictalurus; species Ictalurus furcatus. The sequence continues at coordinate 24,047,086 of NC_071257.1, read as the reverse complement.
TGCAGCCTATAAGGAATGTGAGGGGCCCCGGCCAAGAGAGCGAGCAGGGAAACCATACCATATAAGGGCATGGAGGCAGAATCAAGTTTTTATCAATGAGAGAAGTGTGCTTAAGTGTGTCTGAGCTGAGGTGACTGTGTGGAAAACCTGGTACGTGTGCCATCCAAGAACGTCTGAGAAACGTCACAAACATGTCCAGCAATATCCAGTGGATAAACTGGAACCCGCTTCAAAACGATACGATTAGTCAAGTGTATGGTGTAGAGTAAAGCCGAGGTGCTGCTGGAGCTCTGAGGCATACGATGTTGGAATTCAGTTATGCTTTGCGTATCGAGAGAAAGAAAGAAAAACCACACAACACATTCAGAGCAGCTTAGCTATTAGTTGAGAAAATAATCCCAGTCAACTTAATTTGGTTCATTTGTGATGGTTAAGTGGCCGGGTATTTTAATTCAAGACTTGTTAAAAAAAGCAAATAAAATTGCAGCGCATGATAAAGAAAACACTACCCGTGCTTGTGACCTTAATCACAACTGCATTTAAATTGATGTTGATCACAAAAGGAATGCAGATCAACAGGTTCTGATCTACAAAACAAGGCACATAATCCCAGATCTGCGATGATGCTCCCATTGATGTGCTGTATTCAAGATCCTAACGCTCCCCTTTTAAAAAACGGAAGCTGATTAAAAATTATTTAATATGAAATGGAACGAGTCTACAAAAGCACAAACAGTAGAAGTCACTAGAAGTTCAACGTTCGGTAATTCATCTAAGGTTTGAGATTAAATATCGCCTGGACACGTGCACATGAAAACGGGAGACATGCTGAAATAACTCCACCAAGCATGAAGCACTGGGAAAACTGAGGAGGATCAAACGGAAATCTACTCAAGGTTTTGATGAGTGTGGGCACATGAAACTCTAGAAGACACCTGTGCATTTGAGCTATGCATTGGGCCAGTGACTGATGCCTCACACAGAACATCTTGGGCCAGGTTGAGAGAGTTTACCAGGAGGATCCACATTTCCCTAAAGCAAAGTGGAGAATCACTAGCCACCTGTGTAAGGGGGGGGGGGGGGGGGTGCTGTGAGCACTAGTGCTTGAGGTTGGGTTGATCTAGGAACAGGTAAGGTCCCTTACCAGAACTCTCAATTAATCATCAAGCTGTTAAGGCAATCCCAGACAACGTAAACAAAAATCCCAGCCACAGTCACTCAAGATAAACCTTCAGCTGATGCTAGAACAGCCTCACAAGCCACAATTCTCACTTGGTAATCAAAGCAAACCGTGACCATAGAAAAGCTTAAATATGCTTATATTGAAATATTTGAGGTGCTTAGCCCATTCTGGTTGTTAATTTCATGATTAGAGCTGTATTTTCATTATTCCTTTCTGAGGGCTACAGTTGTCTGACACTTTGCCATTACAGGAGGGCATTGTTAATACAGTTACAATAGCATTTAATGGAAAAGAAAAAAAAAAACCCACCACAATACAATCACAAACAAAGGATAACAGTCGGCAAAAGACCTTCTTTTCTCACTCACCATTTTGCACTGACATTCAACATCGTATTAATGAGAAATCCAACATAGAAGTAGAGGGGAGAAACACTATACTCAAAGCTCCAGAATCCAATATGAAAAAGCATGTAAAGTTACCGCAGAGGGAGTGCTTGACTAGGTGTCAAGTGTGTTGCTGGCGGTATTAACATGAAAGTTGAAGCTTTGGAATCTGACCTGGGAGCAGAGTGAGGGAGCTGGACAAACTAGAGGACTAAAGCGCTGCTGCACTGGTCTCTTTAGATATACATGACGCAAGGGGTAATTCCCCGTTGTCAGCAGGCAGTCGACTGACAGTGACTATGTTTACATGGACAGCAGTAATCTAATTATTGACCTTAATCTGAGTAAGATAATAATGTGATTAAGGTGTTTACATGAGTCGCTTTTAGAATACTCCCGTCATGTTCCCGTTTTACATGTTTTAGAACATAATTAGATTAACAGCCCGCGTCATTACGTCACCGCGCCATGCCGTCTGACGTCCCTCCAGAATTTCACACATCAACATACAGTTTGTCTTCGTTATGGTACCGTATACAGTTTTGGGTGTTTTTATTTTTTTTTTTTACGAACGCTTTAAGTGCAGTTAATTATTTGTCATGCTATACGTGCTAATAGACAACTGCTTGAAGCGGTGGGTGTGTCCCAAATCGCGTAGTTACCGTCTATACAGTAGCCGAGATACATGTATTTTTCCCCACTACAGGCCTATAGTAGGAAAGTATGCGATTTGGGACACAGCCGAACTCTCTTGTTCGCCGTAAAACGTAGAACTGCCGTGTGAGATTGTGTCCTGTCGCAAAATGCGGTGAAAACTCCCACACGACGTTCATAATGTGATTAAGGTGTTTACATGTCACTACTACACGTCCATAATGCGACTAAAACAGGAGTACTCCACCTGTCTTAATTAGATTATTGCTTACTTCGATTATGACCTTAATTAGATTAAGGCAAGTAAAAATTGCTGTTTACATGGTAGTTTCTTAATTAGAGTATGGTCTTAATCGGATTAAGAGTGGATTATTGTTGTCCATGTAAACGCAGCTACTGTGGGTAATGTTAGAAACCATTAGACAAAGTGAAAATAGACTGACAGGTTAAAGAAAGAAGTTTAAACAAAAACCCTCAGAATTTCATTTCTAAATAAATCTGATACCATATGTTACTTATAAAGATTAAATATGCACGTTGATCCTTTCATTGCCCCAAAATAAAACTTCTCAGAACAATACAAAAAAAAACAAAACAAAAACACACAATCCTGAGGCTCACCTTGGTTTCTCCGAGGCTCTCAGATTCAGACACCTGATAGGTGAGGTCAGTCTCCTCAAAGCCTGTCGCGCTCATGCGCTGGTCTGTGGACGGGTCTGAGCGGGGAGGCGAGTCCGGCGAGTTCAGGCACGTTTGGATCAGAGCTTTGCCTGTTTCACTGGTAATCATGGGCTGGAGCTTGCGTGTGGCGAACGTGTACACGTGGCCCGTCTCGCTCGCCACCAGGAGCAGCACCTGTGTGCCCGTTAGTGTGGAGAGTTCATATGCCTGCCATGAGAGAAGAGAGGAAGGAAATAATTAGCTACACACATGCAAATCTCTACAGAAGACCATCTTTGTTCAGGTTCTCCAAATATGAGCAGTACTAAATGTTAACTCTCACCTTCCATCTGAAGAGTAGAAAAAGAAATAGAAGAATTCTCCATTACACGTGTGTAATGTGTGTGTGCGCGCTTAATTCAAACTGGAATCAAACCAAAAGGCACCTACATTTGCATCATGTGAAACTACATGTAGGACACAAAATATATAAAATGGCATAATGACAAGCATTGAAAATATATATATTTAAATATTTATTTGCTCTTTAGACCAAAAACCATCTCAGGATCTTAACCAAAACTTTTCTGTTCTAGTGGTACATCCTCTGCATAGCACTGGTGTGCTCAAGTTAAACTTAAAATGAGACATCAAGCTGGCACTGAGCTCAGAAACACATGCTGAAGAGCTGAGAACAAGTCCCAGAGGTGATAATCAATGAAGAGAAAAAGAGTTTGTGGCTTTGCCTCACACGCAGGGATGCTTGCAAACAATCTATAAAACAGAACCCTCACTGAGTACATGGTTTCCTCTGGAGAGGACTGGAGCTTGCTGAGAAGAAGGAAAAAAAACAAACAAACAAACTTCAGTCCAGCAGAACTGCGCTCATGGACTCTGACGTATAGCTGAAACATACCTAAAATAACACAAGATAAGGTTCCAAAAATAGGGAGTGTGATACTGCGAGACTGATTGCATTCTCTGCGGGGACTGTAGGGGGGACATGGGGGTGGAGAAGCAGCTACATGGTGAACTGGAGCCCATGTAGACCAACTCCACTGCGAAACACAATAACTTGAGTGCCATTTGAGAGCTTGTGATATTTCCTCACCTTACAAAGACACGTTTCAGGAGTTCAAGTATCTGGTGGTAGATTTCTAGTATTCCAAATATATTCACATCATTGTATATACATTTTTAAAAGAATTTTTTTTTAAAGGAAACAATAAGATCAATCCCCTAATTGCTCACTTTCTAGAATTCCAGACGTGTCTTAAGTAATGCTGCCAAAGGACATCTGTAGTAATTATGATCGATTCACACAGGATAAGTGATCAGTAGATCAATCAGAGGTGGGAGGGTCTTCCTCTGATATGGTGACAGTCACACTAAAAATTCCATGCTTTCTCCATACAACTTATTTTAAAACAATATTTGACCTTTATAATAAATGCTTTCTGTAGTGCACGTGATCAGCATGTCATTAGCAGGCTATACCCATGCTAGCAACTCAATAACTTTCCTAAAACCCAGTGAAGTGTTGCTTCTCATCCAGTACTTGGTTTCAGCAGATGACAGAAAAGAGCACTTACAGGAACATCTTTAGTGCAAAAAAAAAGAAGAAGAAGAAGAAGAAGAAGAAGAAGAAGAAGAAGAAGAAGAAGAAGAAGAAGAAGAAGAAGATGGAACTGCATCTTAAATCAGCATTTTGAAGAAAAGAAAAGAAAAAAAAAATCAATTACCCGATAATACACCGTGACTAACAGCGAAACTGTGACTCCATAGCAACCCTATTCTCCACATATACTTTTGCACCAACTGAACTCATACAAACATGCACAGACATTCAAGGGCATTCAAGCACTCAGACATTATTAAAAGAGCAGACAGCAGGCCGATACACACGGTCTGAACTCATTTCACTAGCTAAATACTACTTCTATTCTTATAATTTACATATACAAAAAGGAATATGTAATTCCTATATTTAAGGTCCATCTATGCAGATGATTCCTAAACTTTTAGGCTGAATGACCATTTAACTTGATGTCCAAAACTAGGTCTAAATTAAGTAGATCATAAATTACAAGTCATCATCATCATCATCAGAGTTACACCCATCAATAGAAATCCATAATAATCGCTAATTAAAATAGACAATGAATGTCATTATGGATTAGTTGGGTCTGTGACATCACTGGATAACCCAGTCAGTGACGTCACTTCACGATGGTGAAAAAAAACTGTGTCTATGAATAAAACACATCTGAAAAAACATCGGAGGTCAAAGTGAGCTGCTGCGGGAGAATATTCTCATGTTTTATATTAAGCGCTTCAAACAAACTCGGAAGTGTATTAACGTGGCTCGTTGTGTCAGATGCGTGTGCTGTTTAACGTTTTCTTCAGTGCAGAAATGACATTTTTACCTTTATATCCTTATCTGTGAACGTTAGAAATTCATGCCAGTATTTCCATTTTACATAAAGCCTCTTTCTGACAGCGAGCGAGTCTCCATTAAACTTCACTGAATGAGCATGAGTCCGCACATGCGCGTCAAACAGCGCGCGATAGAAAGGAAACTATAACTCTGACTGAAATATTAATTTTGATCAAACATGCTGTTTGATGCTATATTTAGAAACAAAAGTAATTGTGTTTTTATGCAGTTACTGTAATGGGTTAGAACATGTAATTGTATATAAATGTAAGAAGTGTCATACATTTAAAGAATAAAAGTAACATGTTAATGTGTTCAAATGAGTGAATGTGTGTTACTGCAGAACATTCAACCTCTTACCAGTTCACACTTCGTTTGTGCTTTTGGTGGTTTTTTTAGTTTTTGTTTGTTTTTAGCATTTCTAATATAGTGCTTTAACTTCTGCTTTAAAGCTTGTGGACAATCAGTTGTTTTTTGGTTTTCAAAATATAATGTTAATTTTTTTATATTATTATTTTTAAATCCATTGCATAGAATAGCACACAAATACATTTAATACCTTTTTCACAGCCTTCAATTTGCTCAGTGTTTGAAGGACAACATTGGGCAGACTGTGAAACATGCTTTTTTGAAAAAAAATACAGAAAATAAGAATTGACCTTTTAATTCAGCTAATCGATTAATCAAAGAAATAACCGACAGATTAATCAATTATCCAAATAATTGTTCGTTGCAGCCCTAATTATTATTAATAATAAACATCAGAACTATACATCAACTTTCCAAATAAAAAGGACGATTACAACATGCAATACAATTAACTTCCAGCAGGCCCAATCAGAGTCATGCAGAGTCCCTCATGGTGTTCTAATGGGTGTACAGTTTAAGAGATTTCTACACCACTACTATATTACACTGAGCTTTGAGTGAATACCAAGCCATTTGGGATTTGGCCTGACCGCATTGGAGGGCCTTAAATTTAAAATAAATAAATAAATAAATAAAAATAAGAGTTTCCTTGTGAGGATGGTGCTTTATGTCGATTCTATGTAAACAAGTAATGCATTTATTTATTGTTCTTTTAATGCCACACCAGCATCAGAGACTATTTTCGTGGCAAGATCAAGGTAGGTAAAGCAGGGCATTCTAGTAATTCTTGCAGCATTACAACATCTTACAACATTTCAGCAGTAACATCAGCTACACAAGAGCAAGTAATGCAAGGTATAGCCAAATATTTGCAACAATAAACCATTAATATTCCTTTTTCTTTTTCACCCACAGTAAGGGTGTGATACTGCCTTCATTACTTTTTTTTGTTCAAGAACACAATTTTCACTTTCATGGTTTAAGATACAAACACAGTACTGCACTAGTTGAAAAGGACAGGCTCATCAAAAGTAAAAATGTAACACACATTGCTGATTTCATAAGTCGTGTGTGAGGAACAATGCTTGTGGGCAGGAGTGTAAAGGCATGATCAGCAGCGATCCTCCGAGAACATAATTAACTCTGCTGACAAATGATGCTATTGACTTGGAGGATATCATTACCAAGCCAATTTCAACATTAACTAGATTGTAGAGGGGGAAAAAAGTAACGATCATGTTGGCAGGCGCCTGCATACTTTACCCCACTGATGAAACAAAACAGATGTCAGTACAGCACTTTCATCATTTTTTCAGCACGATGTTACATCACTGACTGTCTAAACTAAAAAGCCCAAAGGTATTTCAACCTGATACACTGTGGTTATGACTAGGCTGATGAGCTGCTTCCTGCAACAGGAGGACATACAGAGCAATGACACAGACTTGTTCACACAGTAATAATGTGCTAGAGGCAGAATAAACATCATTTCACTTTAAGCAGCCTAGATGTGACAAAACAAGTGTAAAAACCATGGTTTAACCAACCCAGGATTGTGTTTAGCAGCTCCTATTAGCACAGTAGGCCGAGTTACATTTACATACTTAACCGTCTGATAGGGTCAGTGGCTCTTCTCCTCCCCATAAGCCTCTGCACTAAGGGGACAAATTTGATCAAAACTTCAGCACGAAAGGAAGAGGGAGAAACACCTGCCAGGAGGAACAGTCGTTACTGTGCGAGAGTGCAGGTTCAAGGTTGCAAGGCCAAGAGCAGCGAGGACAGGTCAAGTGACTTGCACTTCATGCATAAAGGCTTAATAATTGACATTTGACTTGGTTAGAAAACTTCCAGTCACTGTAGGCTTTTAATAAGCCATAGAGGAAACGTGTAGCATAGCAGATGAATGACGAAAGCAACCGAAAACTCCTGCTTGGTTAATAAGGTCAATACTAATTAACCAACACTAAAATTATTTGACGTAATAGCCTCATATTACAGCTAGATATTTTCAAAGCAGTAGTAAAATTATAGTAGCAAATTGATAAGTTAATGAGGCTGTTTAAGCTTAGTATTTAATCTGTTTAATCTCAATTTAATTGTTTCAATTTGGCTTGTTAGGATTACAGCCATCACGTCTGCAATTTAAAACCATCCATCCATCTTCAACCGCTTACTCCTTTTCAGGGTCACGGGGAACCTGGAGCCTATCCCAGGGAGCATCGGGCAGGGTACACCCTGGACAGGGTGCCAGTCCATGCAATTTAGAACCATTTGTTTAAAAAAAAATAAATAAAACCCTCCTATTCAAATTCCTTATTTGGAGTTGAAATTGGTTATTGCAATAGGAAACACTGATTAGCCCAAGATGAGAAAGTCAGTACAGTAGCAAGATATTAAAAGTTGTTCCTAACTTTTCACATTATATTTTTTTAGCAAACTATTAATTTATGTTTGACAGCCATTCACATTTATAAGCGGATTAAAAACAGCACATGTCGATAATTCATATCAACCGTTAAAACATACACTTATAAGCTGATTCAAATTCATTATTAATTAAAATCTGTAACATTCAACCTTTAAAATTAATTTAAATATTTAATGAATTTTTCCTTTTAAATTATTTTGGTACCATTATGCGCACCAAAATCCCCTACCCCTCCCCAACAAAATCCCCTACCCCTCCCCAACAAAATCCCCTGCCACTCATGGTACGTGTGTTGTGGAAACTAAATATCGTCATCGGCTAAAAGATATGCGATGGTGCTTTATGTCCTGAACAATCACAGGCCAGAGTACGAGCTGCTTTCTCATTCACGGGAATCGCAGCTCAGTTTCAGTGCAACTGAATTCAAACCACCTCCTACAAATAGTCTCGGGTTTGGTACCACGGTGCGCTTCCCGGTCCGCATGATAGCTTCCACATTACTAATTTTTCATGCAAACCATGCTCCGTTTCAGACTAAACTAACAGTGTGAAAGCTCCCATGATGAGCCATGCTACTTTTACATACATGAACTTCTTCCAAACACACACACACACACACACACACACACACACACACACACACACACACACACACACACACAGCTGTCTGATGTCCCAAAAATCAATGAGAAATGCAGCTAATCGAACACCAACATCCAGTCAGCTACTTGTATGACAGTTGTTGTTTTACTTGGTATGACTCACCCTTCAGTGTAACAAGCAGTTGGGTGGTGGTGCTGTACAAGTACAGGCAATACCTACACTACTCTCCAAGCACACACAGTATCATTTATACTGTAATTGTTATTAACAATCACACACTCCTAGAGTAAAACCCATCCACAAGGAACATGCTACCAATCAACAGCTCAGAAAACACTGACTTAAGCCACATCCTAGCCTCAGACAGTGTATGCCATGTTCCAACCTGTAGCAGCATTGCTGGTTTTGAAAGCGAAATTGGACTGCACTGAGAATTCAACAAACTTGGCTCCTGATCAAAAACCTGCTCCTCCTTTTCACTCCATAATAAAATAATGCTGGACTATGAGCCAGCAGACAGGCAATAAAAATAAAAATTACTCTCTTGATATTGCTGGTATACAACATTTTTCTGCAGAGATTGAATCGACATGCGGTTAGTCATACAAGAGCGCTAAATTGTGGTAGTAATGCCACTGCATATCAGCGTGCTCTACTTTTACACACAAGTGGATCTGTGTGCTGAACAAAGGTCAGCTTGCAGAGCCATCCTGATTGCTCACTTTGGAAACTACATCTGCTCTTTATTTTCATACAGGTTAAACTTTCAGGGCTGAAAATATAGCACATCTCTACTACATTACCGGCTAATACTGGATCATGATTTAGCTTGTGATGTACTGAAATCATGCTGATTAACCCTTGAGGTGACAATTAGACATCGGTATTATCTCAAATATATAGACCATGTAAATGCTGGGATTCACCAAAACCAGCCTAAAAGCCTGGGGTTGGTCAGCACACAATAATAAAAAAAATTAATTAAAAAAAAAGTAAAAAAAGTTAGAGGTCTAGTTTACATATTTCACCAATACTGTTATAATGCATGTGTATGTATTAGAGCTGCAACAACTAATCGATAAAAATCGATTATGAAAATCGTTGTGAACGAATCTCATTATCAATTAGTTGGTCTGCGTGTGGCACGGGGGAGATTTACTCATTACGTTACTTCTGTTCAGAAAACAGTGTGCGTGTATTGGGTTCTTTTCTGTTTTGGACAAACAGTTGGGTAAAGTTTTAGTCTGAAGTTTATATTTGTAACACTCAGTTTGTGGATTTTATTTTAAATAAACAAACAAACAAAGAAAAAGGTACTGAAAGTTACCTTTTAAAGTTACTGCACCATCCCATTTGATTAATCGGGAAAAAAATAATCGGCCAACTAATCGATTATGAAAATAATCATTAGTTGCAGCCCTAGTATGTATAATATATACACACTTATTTTCTCTCACAGTCCAATTTATTAGGGACACTTGTACACCTACAACGTTAACCATGGCATGGATGTTGGTACCAGAAGGGCTGGTTTGACCATTTCAGAAACTGCTGATCTCCAGACACACACACAAAAACAGTCTCTAAAGTTTACACAGAAAGGTGCAAAAAACATGAGTGAGCAGAACAGTTCAGTCGGTGGAAACGCCCTGTGGTCAGATTGGTTTAAGCTGCCAGGAAGGATATAGTAAGTCATACTCACTCTTTACAACTGTGGAGAACAGAAAAGCATTTTTAGCGTGCACAAAACAGCAAACCTTGCGGTGGATGGACTACAACAGCAGAAGACCTCAATGGGTTCCACTCCTATCAGCCAAGAACAAGAATCTGAAGCCATCATGGGTACAGGCTCACCAAAACTGGACAGTTGAATATTAGAAAACAAAATCACCTGGTCTTTTCCCAGTCTTGGATCATGATAGCTTCAGATTCTTGTTCTTGGCTGACAGGAGTGGAACCTGATTCTGCAATTCCTTCAGGTCCACTTTCAGAAATCTCCTGTGCTACTGTATTCAAAGCTGGTGACTGGGAAGGCCATTGAAGAACACTGAACTTATGGTCATGTTCATGAAACCTCTCGATCCATCTATATATAAAGCATATAGTAAAAAGGCAGAAAGTTAAATTTCAAAAATCCCATTCCACATTTTAACAGCAAGTATGTCAATACAAACTTCACAGATTAGGATTATGTGCAGTTACTATGGCAAGTAAGGTTTTAGTCATCTTTAACAAACACTGTGGTACAGTGTGCCTAAAACAGCTCCTTATCCAACAAAATTGCTGCAGGAAGGATTTTGGCCAAAACCTGACTGTTGTCTATTTTTTTTTCTGCTTGCCAGAATTTAGCCACAGGAACATCCGACAGGTTTTCCAGACCACCACACTTGTGTAGCCTTATAGTTCCTCATGTGCACACATGAAACAAACCAGCAGTTAGAATAAGACCATGTACCCAGACTGAATGTTTGAGACTGCGAGGTAGACAGCAGTGCAGAGACTCAGGCCGGCTGTTGGCGTGTGATGAGAATGCAGGAACAATTCAGCAGATGGCTATACGCACCATAGGCCTACTGGAGAACACAGCACTACAGAAGCCTTCAGCAGTGACATCATACACCCTTTTGGACAGCTGACCAGAAGAACGAGGGCAGGTGATGACCTTCTACAGGTCAATGGGTCTACAGTGAAATACTCATAAGGGGGGCAGCTACAGTTGTTCCACAGCATATAGATGCCTTGGGACAGGTGGTAATCAGTGTTGCTGTGGGATGGGGATTGGTCCCATACTTTGTTAAAGATCTTTTAGCTGTGTATTGTGGCCAAGATTAAAAGACCAATTTACTTTATACTGAAACCTTAGTCTTGCTTTTAAAAAAGTACATACATAAATTCAAATCCCCACTTGCATTTTAGTCAAATTAGGCCAAACACAGTGTTACAGGCCACAGCGCTCATCAAGTGCAACTCGTATTGCTACTGATAACCCAAGTAGTTGTGCAGCATGCCAATTTCAGCATCCATACCCCAACACTAACATCCTACAGAGGTGAAAAACAAAAGGAAAGAGTGAGCCACATTACCCTAACTGAGTTCCTGCGCTTTCCAATACTTCCAATACACAAATGGGATCCCTGCCAACAAAGCAAATCAGGTGCAGCCATGGCACTGTGTGGTAGAGCCTCATAGCAGCGACACCAGTAAAGAGTTTTTTTTAAATCACATGCAAGGCCTGATAGCCATTTGCGGTCTGTAGAACCCCACAAAATGTAAATATGTGCTAATAGGTCTAGCGCTATTCTCATGCTCACATTCGACTGCTGGAAACATTTTTCAGAGCAGGAATTGCCGGATGCGTTTTATCCAGTAATAATTAAGATGAAGGAGCTCAAGTGAAATCAGCATTTGTATAGTATAAAACCTCACCCTGAAAGACAGAAAGCAAATGTGTACAGTACTTTCTCACTGTACAGGAACAAAGCAGTGCCCACCTCTACTTTCATTCAGTTTCAGTGCAGTTTAACTTCTTTTATACCTGGAGATTTCATTTTCAGAACTACACAGCAGTTGACTTTATTTGAGCTCTTTTTATGGCTGATCACCAGTCACGACAAACCAGGACACAATGTTAAAGCAACCACACAAAACCAGCATCCAAAAATATCCAGGTTAAGATCCATTGATGAAGGGGACTCATGTAGGCCAAACCCTGTGCGTGTCTGTCTGTCTCTGTATGTGTGTGTGTGTGTGTGTGTGTGTGTGTGTGTGTGTGTGTATAGGGTGGAGGTGGTCAGAAATAGAGAATGTCAGTTGCTCTGTTCTATTTAAAGCTTACAGCCAGTGGGGTCTGTTGTAATTCCCAGCTACCAGTTACCACAGAAGAGGACATGCAACAGTGTCATCTCCATTACAGCAAAGACAGAGATAGAGGGAATGTAAAATGTGTGAGACGGGGAGAAAGTTTGTGTGAGAGGATAAAAAAAAGGAAAGATAAACAAAGATTGAAAAAAGTATACAGTCCTGCTACGTCCCATAAGTCATTCAGAGATTGTTTACATAGCACTTAAAGGTTATAAGAACTGAGCAGTTTAGAAGCCTAGAGCACATGTGTGAATCAGGCCTAAAACTCCAAGTATATATACACACACACACACACACACCCCTGGTATCCTCTTTGACACTTCTAATATCCTAGACTGAAAAAAGATTCTCTACCATCCTTAACTAAAAGGGAACTGCATATTTGGACTAATCTAGTATAATCAGGGACTACAGCTGCTCAAGTAGCTGGTGGGAAAGCTCACCTTCTTCATTATACCAGTCTTCCTCTTGCTGAAAGTCGTGTACCGCCGCAACTTGTTGTCTATGAACTCCATCTTAATCTTGACCCGCCCGCGTGTCTTTTTGCCCGGCTTTGCTCCGGCGACTCCGCCGCTCAGCACCCCGTAACCCCCAGGTGGAGCTCCGGCCTCCTGACCGATTCCAGCGCCTTCCATCTCGGCTCTCTCGCGCTTCACTCCCCGCCTGCTGCTCCCTGAAGAACCGGTCGGTTCGTCCTCGTCTCCCGATTCAGAGTCCGCGTCCGAGGCGCTGCAGATCTGCGGTACGCCGACTTCTTTGTCCCGGTCAAACCTGGCGGGCATTGCACCGAGTCCTCCTACCATGCCGGGCTGAGCGGCGGCCTGAAGTGCGCTCAGCCCGCTGCCGTTCCCGGGTCTGACACCCGGTCTGGAAGAGATCCCAGGCCCGCTGCCTCCCAGCATCCCCGCGCTTTCCCCCACACGTCCTGCAGCACCAGGGAAAGTACCTCCGGTATTCACTGCCTGTCCGGCCCGGGCAAGCCCCGTGCGCAGCCCGCCGCCGAGCACCACAGAGCCGTGAGCTGCACCACTCGCGCCCGCTGATCCGTTTCCGCTCAGTGCCGACCCAGCCGGGCTGGATAACATCCTATTCATGAGAAAACGTGAGACGCCTAAACGCCGAGCAGCCGTCGGTGCTTGTGTACGCAGTAACTATTATAGCGCAGGCACATTAAACTAATCGAAATGAAAGTAAAACCGACCGACAATTACGTTGTAAACTACCAATGCAAAGTTGTCCTTTTTTTTCTCTCTCTCTTCTTTTTTCCCCCTAAAGTGTTATCGCTGCTACTGCCCCCTGAGAACCCTCAAACCGGCTTCAAGCTCTCATCACCTCCCAGTTTTCCCAAACCCCGTGCCGCTCTCTCTAAAAGGAAAACACGAAGAGCGCCTGCGCGATCAATCCGCCATGTCACTTAGTGCGTACCGTATAACCGTAAAACACCTATCCCAGCCTGGATAAATATCCAGCCGCTGTGACCGTCCTCTACAGTCCCTCACTGATAGACTGTTGAGACAAACGCGTGAAATGTGTCCTATGGAAGTTGTAAATATTTTGCTCGACAGACACGGAATCCGTCCGCGCAGATCTACTTTCCTCCATATAAAGAGATACAATGTTTCCTTATAAGGAGTTGTCGCTCCATATTTGGTGAGTCACAGTGACGACATCCGATTGGTTTCTGAGAGAACTGCTTGCAAGACGATTGGTCAAAACGGTGAGCTCATTTGAATAAATACCAAAATGGTTGCGCTCGTGCGAACGTCATCATGGAAAGGAGCGGGGAGGGAGACAGTACTCGGGCGGTCATCAATTATTTTGGAGTATGAAGGACGCCTTTGGAAGTAAATATACTCATAAAGAGTAGATACGGGTCATTTTGAACAATTTAACTTTAACATTTGAATTTTGGACTGGGATTATTTAGCACACACAATCTGTTTTTGAAAAGACTGCATTTTATCTGTAGGACTCAATTCTAGTGCTTTTTAATAAGTTGGTGTATAAAAACTTTTCATTAATTATGTTTTAACAGACTAACAGAGGTTCAACTAGTTCCCATTGAAACTTGTAAAGATGCATTAGGCAGAGATAATGTCTATATAAATGGATATATATATATATATATATATATATATATATATATTTATGTATATATATATATATATATATATATTTATGTATGTATGTGTATGTATATATATATACCTTCATTTTAAAAATTTAATGAAGTGCTGTGCATTCATCTCTGGCCTTCCCCTTGTACTGGGGCCTAATATAAGACTGTTTAAAATATCCCAAAGCTTAAACAGAAGTACACAACACATGAAACTGATTTATTTATTTATTTATTTATTTTATTGTAACTTAGAGGTCATTTTTATCTTAGGCGAGTCTGCGTCTTCCAGATGCATTTGTTTTGCAAATCATCATCAAAAGAATGCGGTACTAAATAAACACCAGTGATTTTTTATTTATATATATATATATATATATATATATATATATATATATATATATATATATATATATATATATATATATATATATATATATATATATATATTATAAGAAAGTAAGCTGAAGTATACTGATTAATACACTCGAGCACCACCCTTAAAAGGAAGTTTTGAAGCTTTTCTTCTATAACCACTACACACTGAGTGCAAAAAGATGAAGAGATGGAGATGAGCGAAACAAAGACTAGGCTGTTTTGAATTGCAGTATTCAGCTTTAGGTGAAAGGGAGAAATGCTGCATGAGAGCCCAGGGCAGTATTTACATGGCAACAATATGCAGGGCTCAACCCATCACTGGCAAAGAATACACAATCAGTTACAATAACAAGAAGACACAAAGCTCGCTGCACATTGTGAGCCTTCTTTGCTGCCACCCAGACATGATCTAGTAAAAAGGCCTGTGATATAAGAATAAACCATAGTAACATACTAGAAAGAGACCCTGGTTCCCACTGCAGCAGTATGAAATGGGTAGAGAGGATTGCTCAGGAATTCCTGTTTATATCAGTGTTTTTTGTAGAGATGGCAAAAATAACTAAACAGTTGATCAGAAGAATAATATTAGCTGATTGAATTTTCGGCATTGGAGAATACAAGCTCCAACACATAGCACCCTCTACTGAACAGATCACAACAATGCACAAGTGGTCAAGCTGATCTGAGCTGTGTCCCAGTCCTGCTGACTTTCCTGCATTACTCAGACATGCAAATCACCTACATCTGTTTAGAGCACAAAGGGAGGTTGAAAGGTACCTACAGTTGGCCTTCTTAACACTGTAGGAACTTTGCCAGTGATATAACATGTAAAGTATGACCTTTTCTACATAACACATAAATCATACCAAGAAAGGTCGACAAAGGATTAGGATGGACACCTCTTGTTTATATAAACCACTTTCTGTCTGTCTGGGATGGTCATAAATGCCCACTGAAACCCCTGAGGTTATCTGCAAGACCAATGACCAGGATGACCACCACACACCCAAGACTCCAGGCCTTTCTATACCAATGGGGAGCAGAGCCATTAAAGATAAGACTGGCCCTCCATGAAGACAATGGGATAGAAAGTGATCCAAACCTCTGGTGTTAGATCACCAAAAACACTTTTCTTTCAAACACATCAAACCTGAACATTGCTCAGGAGATTTATAACATTCTTTCCCATATACTGTAGTGTTTGGGTGATAATTACACGCTCCATGAATGTGTAATCCCTGACCTGCCTTATCACACTTCAGTATAAACTCCAGAAAGTCATAAAAATCTGTGAGTTAGGCATTATATTTTTATCCACCTAGATCTCTGATCATCAACTGCAGAGTCATGTTTTTGACACTTAATTCTGGCTGAACCTGTCTCGATTTCAGCCAGGCCTCCATCATTGCAAGACATAGATGCAGGATAACTTCAGACCTTGAGTCAAAAAAAGCCTTGTCCAGGATCTCTGGACATGCTAACACAACTATGGCTATGGCTGGACCTTCTGCGCGATTCCCACTGTGTCCACAAAGCATCAAAAGCCTTCTGCCATAATCCCTGGAGAAGCAGATGCAACACTATGACAAGACATTCAGCACAATCTCTGCTGAACTGTGCCACACTGAGGACTCTTTCTCTGCGATCCTCCACTGATGCAACAGCTGACTAAGCTGAAGAAAGAATATGGCGCAACTGCAACACTACCTAGAGGATGCGGTCCACCCAAAGTAAATGATCGAGTAAGGAGGGCTTTAATCAGAGATGCAACCCTCTGATGAAACCAAAACTTTGGTGGAAACCTAATACTGATCATCACCCTGAGAACACTATCCTTACATGAAGCATGGTGGTGATAGCATCATGTTGGTGATAGCATCATGTTGATTGGATGCCTTTTTTTTTAATCAGGAGGGACTGGGAAACTGGTAAGGGTTGAAGGTTGGAAGGAAGAAGTAGGAGGGAGTCAAATACCTGTTCCAGTCTGCAAGAGGGTGTGGTGGAGATTCAGCTTCCAACTGCCAAAGCTTGATACTGAAATAATCCAAAACCAAGAAGGTCTATGTGTTACAATGGCACAGTCAAAGCCCAGTCCTCAATCAGATTTTAAAATCCGTGGCAAGACTTGAACATTCACTGTTCAAAAATAGTCTCTATCCAATCTGCATAGCTTGTTGTTAGACATAGTTTAAATCAAATGATAAAATTCCCAATCAAGTCCATTTCAATTCCAAGTTGTAACATTACAAAATGTGGAGAAGTACAAGAAAGGGAAGGTGGGCATGAATCATTATGCAAAGCACTATAGCTATCTAGGACTAAGTAAATTCCATGCACAGATGGAGCAGTTGTAAACTTAAAACCAAATCTGAACGTAGCAGTACTTTATTACTCCTGTGGACATATTTACACATCTTCATCTGCACCTTCTTTGCTATTTCGAAGAGGAAATTGCATCAGAGCAAACAAAGTCTAAAGTCATGTTGACTCGATCCCATGGGCCTCAAATGTCATCTAACATTATTCCCTTGAGTATTAGAAGTCCTGTGATTTCAGCCATCACAACAATCTCAGAAAGTTAATACAAGCTTGTTGTTACAAATGTGAATGTTTAATGTGAGCAGCATACATTATGATTAATTCGACCTTTGCTAAAGTTGACTAACAAAACACTTAAGTGTGAATGCCTAGCATGTAATTATTAAAAAGGCAAGGACCATGTGTTTATTCAGCGAAATAAAACAAGCCAACAGAAAAGAATCAGTATATCATATAAAAAGATTAGATATGAAACAGTTCATAAAAACAAAGCAATTGTACTGAAAATAAAAAGAAACATTGTAAATAATCCTTCATGTCTTAGGCACTTGTGGCCCTTAAAATTGATGGTGACCACTGACACTCTCAGCTGCAATACAACACTTTCCAAACTGCAAAATGAGATATTATAATGAGTGGAGTACATAATCGTATAAAAGGATCTCAGAGTACCTTTCCATTAAAAACATATTTTAAAAAAAGACAGAACCTTCCTCATAAATAAAGGTTCACATACATCCTTCTACACTGCAATAAACTATTATATAAAACAAGATTTTAAGTGAAATTAGTGCATGGTGTTGCTATAAATGAATGTAACAGGGACATTGTCAAGCAATAATACAGTGAGGTGGTTATAAATATCGCTATGCAGAAATCTTGAATAAACTGTTCATCATGGCTTTAGGCTTGTAGGCAATAAGATGTATTGCAAGTTCTCTCCATCAAAATATTATTGTCCCATATGAGCACCACAAGGTAAAAAAGGCAAATATAAAAAATAAAAATAAAAAAAAGAACAATTGTAATAAAACATCTCTAACTCTCCTTGCACTTCCATGTGTACAAACCATATACTGAAAGTATTCATTTATTATGGCGTTTAGAACCGTAACAGGCCATCTCCCTTCATGGCAAACTTTGCTCTATTTAACTTGCACACTGTTCCACATTGCAAAACTAAAAAAAAACAAAAACAACAAAAACAACAAAAAAAAAGCACACACAAGGACACGCACACATTCTGACAAGCAACTATACGCACAACAACTTCAAGTCCATTAGCTGAGCATTGAATGCAGAGTCCAGCATGTTTCAGGAGCCACATCGTGGGTTTTGCCCCAGTTGGGGTTGGATTGTCCTGCGCCAGAAGAGGTGAAAGATCAAATTCAAAGATCGTACCCCTTGAAGATCATCTGAGGCTCCAGAAATAAAGAAGGAGAACTCAGGGTAGAAAAGAGACAGAGCTGAAGATTAAAAGAATAAACAGGCCATTGAAATTGAATGGTCAACAGCATGTCCTTTAATGCCATGGTTAAGGCAGATAGAAGCCTCTGGGGTCCTCACACTTACACACACACACACTCACACATACATTGCCCTGATATCAACATCCCTGTTTGTCACTCATACACACTTGCTCCCTGAAATGTGTGGGACCCAGTCTCAGTGAGTCTGTGATTGTAGCAGAGCAGAACAGGATAGCCGTGGCTCCACCACACTGGAAGTAGGAGCAGATGAAGTCCTCACACCTTGCTGTCCAATGGAATGTCTCCCAGAACCTGGATTAGCTCACTGAATGATGGCCGCTCTTTGAGACTGGGAGCCCAGCACCGACTCATCAGTTTGTAGACTTTAGAAGGACAGACCTCAGGAGCAGAAAGCTTCAGCGTGCCAGCTTGAAGGCCTGGAACAGAAACACATTCTTCACCTTCACACAAAGACACTGTATGGCCATGCATTGATAGAGACACTGACAAAAGCAAAAAACAAAAATAGATGTAAGATGAGGTCTATATATGTAACAACATGCACACATCGCTAATGCGTAATCATTTGTGTTCGCACCTTCGAGTATGTCCTCATGGCTCAGCGAGGAGTACGGCAGCTCACCATGGCTGAACACTTCCCACATCAGCACGCCAAAAGCCCACACATCAGATTTGGTGGAAAAGTCATTTTCAAAGACAGACTCTGCAGGTAGCCAGCGCAAAGGGATCCAATTCTGCCTGTAGTGGTAGTACTCACTGAGGGAGAGAAGAAAAGAACAGAGGAATGCAATACAATAATGCAATTCATTAGTGCTTGGTAACATTTTTACAAAACACTTATGCCAGTGCAGCACCTTTAAATACACTATATGGCCATAAGTATGTGGACACCTAACCGTCTCACCCATATGTGCTTTTTGAACATCCAGATTTAGTCTCCCTTTGCTGTTATAATAACCTCCACTCTTCTGGGGAGGCTTTCTACTAGATTTTGTAGCATGGCTGTGGGGATTTGCCCATTTAGCCACACGAGCATTAGTGAGGTCAGGCATTGATGTCGGACGAAGGGTGCAGTCAGAGTTCCAGTTAATCCCAGTGGTGTTCAGTGGGGTTGAGATCAGGGCCCAGTGCAGGCCACTCAAGTTCTTACAAACCAACCTTGGCAAACCATGTCTTCATGGACTTCGCTTTGTGCACAGGGGCACTGTCATGCTGGAACATGTTTGGGCCCCATAGTTCCAGTGAAGGGTAGCTGTAATTCTACAGCATACAAAGAACATCCTATACAATTGTGTTCTTCCAACCACATACAGTATATGGGTGTGATGGTCAGGTGTCCACAAACGTTTGGCCATATAGTGTACATTACGAAACAATTTCCATGTGAAACAGGTGAAACGTTTCCTCTCACTGGTTGCTCATGTGATATAATTGCAGACTTCTGCGTTTTGTGGTTTCTAAGCCATGTTTGGACCAAACAGATTTAAGTGTGTTATATATTTGAAATGTGTGTGGGGATAAGGATGAGAACAGGATGCATAAAATTAGGAAACCAGTACGATCGATGGTAAACAGATTACCATGACAGCCCTGTTGTAAACACATTTACACATTGGGTGTGGGCAGTGTAATATAATAGGTTCGCTCCAGCCTGTCAGAATGTTTGCTATGTAAAGCCGCACTTTAGGACTCTCTCTAGCAGCGTAGTCTGACAATGTTCTTAAGATACAAAGACAGCTGTCTTTGTAATATTTGAATGTTAACATTGAATGAGAGTAGAGGGAGAAAAATATTTAATAATAGCCAATTAGACCTTAAATACACCCACAGCTGTAAAGAAAAACAATGTAAACATGTGTCATCACTCTGCATGTTGTGGTAGACACCTGTTGTAGACGTCTTTGCTCAGGCCAAGTGCAGAAATCTTGACATGTCTCTCTCCACTAATTAGGCAGTTCCGGGTCGCCAGGTCTTTATGGACAAAACGCTGGTTGGACAAATGCTCCATCCCAGCAGCCACTTGGGCACAGATGGACACCTAAAGAAAGACAGAGTGGCAGAGAGCAGGTAAGAGAGAGAGAGGTGAAACTTGAAAAATTGAAGACTTAAAATGGACTTGAGAATCTATTTTCACAACAGCAATCTCATTGCTGCATACAAAGTCTAACAAATTCACTGACTTACTTTGGTTTTGGTACTGATAGGCTGCGGTTTGAGATTCTCATCTTTGCTTCTTGATATCCTCAAGAATTGTTTGAGATCGCCCTGAAAAAAAAAAGAAGATCATGAGACATGCATTATATATTTAGAATATTTTTATGTCATTCTCTAGGACCTTATTACTTTCTATGTATAACATTGAACTATATGTGGATATGGTATTCAGATAACAATAAACAAGTGTTAATGCCAGTTCTAAATATGATCATATCTGGCAGACCCACCTTTGGAGCTGGACACGTTTGCGCTAAGTTTGGATGCCAGCAAAGTGCAAGCATCCAACAGTAACACAGTAAAAATGCTAAGCTTTTTGGAAACTGTCAGTGGTGAAAAAGTCTTGGCTAATGCTTATTCTAGAGAAACTCGAACTGACATAATGTGAGAGATGAGTGAGATTTGAATAATCTGCAGCTACAAAGCAAAAAATTATGTCAAGTGTTATTGAAACTACAGTATCAAGCTCATATACAGTTATTGCTATCCATATTACACATGTAGGGTCATGCAATTAAAAAGGCTGGCTTTTATTTACCAGGTCTATATATTCCAGGATCATGTAATGAGGTTCTGTGTCTTTGCAGAGGCCAAGCAGGCGCACAATGTTGGTGTGATTCAGTTTACTGAACATGTCAACCTGCCGCCTGAACTCAGCCTGCGAGAGTTCGTCCCTGCTCAGAAGACTCTTCACTAGAACCACAGTCTGTTCTTCACCTTCCACAATCCCCCGTGCTTTGGCCAACAGCACCTCACCAAACTCCCCTTTGCCTGCATGCATACACACACACACAAAATCAGACATAAAGGTGATTCAGATGATTACATCATTCATAAGGCAGATGATTAAGATGATTACTGTAACTGTAGTGTGGAACACCATAAGCCCTGCATCTTACTCTGATCCAGGGATTTGGCAACATGAACAAGCTCTCAACAATCTGGTCATCAGTGGCAATGTGTTCGCACATAGCAGAATATACAAGAAATTTTAGGTGTCACCAAAGCACTCATCTAAGAACCAAATACACCGCATCAACGTCACCAAGAAGTTCATAAGAACCCTGCAGGATGTGCAAGTGACATGATGAGAAGACACTGCGTCTGACCATCGTCTGTGTGTGGCTGAAACTGAAACTGAAGAACTGGATTGGAAGACCAATACAATGGCAGAAATACAACACAGGACTTCCAAATGATGCATATATGCTTCAAGAAGAAGTTTTTCAGGAAAAGATACCCGTGACAAAAAATGCAAGAAGTACTAGGCCAAAAAAAACCCATACAACACACAGAGTCCCCGTTTCATCTCAGCAGGGACACTCCAGTAAATTAACAAGCATAAAAAATAAAGCAGTAGCAAACAACAGTCAAAGCAAATCAGAAAAGTCACATGAATTGTACGCAGAAGTCAATTAAGCAGCAAGGAAAGGTATCAGAGCTGACAAGAACAATTACACTGAGGGCAAGGAAACAAGAAATTTTAAACACTACAAAAAGAAATTCAAGTAAGTAGAGCAAGCCAGAGAGACCAAAGAAAGACAAAGGAGAAAAATATTAACAGGAGATTAAGGAACTCCTAAAAGGATCTGTGCCACAAAAGCCACCAGAAATACCACCAGTTCACAGGGACCCGCCCATAGACTGTGACAAGCCAACAATGAAAGATATATAGAAAGCTATCAAACAGCTCAGGAATAGCCAGGCAGCAGGACCTGATAAAGTTCCTGCAGAAGCACTTAAGGCAGACCCACAAACCATCGTGGACATACTTTATCCCCAGTTTGAGAAGGTCTGGAAAAAGCAGCATGTGCCATCAGACTGTTAGGACGGCTACCTTATCAAAATCCATAAGGATGATGGGTGATCAATTCAGAGACGGCTCCTGCACACACCAGATCACCACACTGCACTGAAAAGTCAGTGCAGGGGAACCACCCTCACTACTGCATGCCAGCTTTGTTGACTATGAAAAGACGTTTGACAGTGTAGACATGACAAGTCTGTTCATGTGTTATGGTATATCTACCAAAACTGTCAACATTATCAACCAGTCATAATGGAGGGTGGAAGCTGTCATCAGTATCATTGACAAGCAGGGAGGCACAGATGCCGAAGCAACAACTGGCCAAACAAGAGCAGCAAGAGCAGCCTTCCTGCAACTAAAGATAATCTGGGACTGCAAGGAACTGACTCTCTGCACCAACGTCTGATTGTTCAACATCATGTCAGATCAGGAGTAGAGATCTTGTGATCCACAGTTTCAACTACCAAACAGCTCCAGACCTTCATCAGTATCTGTTGGGAGAACCCTACAAATCCAACAAAGGGCCCAACATCATTAAAAATGAATATCTGTAGTGGAGGAATAAACAACATCTGTGGGAAGGAAGAAAAGCTGCACAAGACATCATGTAAGGATTGACCACATGCTCTGCAAGTGTCACCAGGCACACCCTCACCTGGAATCCCCAAGGTAAGCAAAAATAACAATGACCAAGCAATATCTGGCATCAAGAAAAGGAGGCAAACATTAAGAAACTGGGCTACTCCTAGGGCTAGCCGGAAAGAAGGGTCCAAGACATGGCTAGAGGAACCTGGTCAACTAGGTTGAAAAATGAATTGCGGTCATTCAGTTCACACTGCACATACCTGTGATGTCCACAAGTCCAGGTGTCCCTAGTGTATGTTTCAGGGTTCAAAAGGATGCCAAAGGATTCCCTCGAGGAGCTTCATATCAAAAAATGTCGGCTAATTGAGCATGTAGATGAAGTGGTTTAAGAATATGTTTTATAGTTTCTGTGTCACATAAGATGCAACCCTAATTCTGCTAAGTGACATGTTAAATTAACAACTTAAGATGGGTCAAGACCCCTTTAAATATCTTTCTTTGCAAGTGTTGTTGCAGGTTTCTCTCTGCCCTGAGCAATCCCATCAGCAGTGAACTGTCCTGCCCAATATCGCTTAGCAATAAGAGACCACTGGTGAGTCCACATCAATGTGGGCTTCCCCAAAGGGCATATAAAGCCTTTTGAGCAGCCTTTTGAACCTCAAAATAAGAACTAGGACACCGTCTGGCCTTGTGGCTCTCATGGGCACTCACAAAAATAGACCGCAAGATCAGAAGTGCACCATTTGGGACAATGTGTGTGACAGTGGCCTGTATGCATTTGCTTGTGTGGAAGAGAGATACTTTACCTAATGTAGTGATGGTCTGTAAGTCTGCTCTGGGGAAGTGGAACTTGTCTGTGTTGCTATGGTGTTTTTCAGCTGTAGACACAGTCTCTAGATTAGTAAGAGCCACTTCTTCCTGGATCTCAGCTGTAGTTTGGCCGTTGTGCTGCATAGCGCCTCCTAGTAGGCATTACACAAAGGTGTATTATTTTACACAGAGCCCTGTGGATCTCTAGCATGATATCGTCACGTTAGAAAGTCTATATAAATATCAGAACTTTTCAACTATCAGTATATTTTACCTGTGTCAGTGTTGAGCAAATGGAGCAAAATGAATGAAATAGTATGTACTTTCAGTATGATTAATCATGAACATAAATATCAGTAAGCAATATCAGTACTTCTGTGCAAACACCAACATGTCATGTTTTTTTTTTTTAAATATATGACAATTATTTTCAAGGAATTGATTTGAGTGCACAGACTGGTTGAAATGCAACAGATTCACGGCATTCTTTTAAGAAACACTGGAGAGCTGAAAAGTGCATGGGTCATAAGTATTTAAATTCACATATTCATAAAGGGTTAACATGTTGATTTTTGTCTAGTGACTTTTTTTTTGGTGGAACCATGCAGAAAACTTTGGTCTTCAAACATGCTGACATGAATATCCTTTATTGGATCATCTTGCTCTTTTCTTTAATCATGGGCTTTATAGCCACCCTTCACTATCTCTTTACAGATTTGCATGATCACTCCAAGGCGCAATGCAGCTGTGGATGGCCTTAATCCTCCTAAATAAAACAAAATACCTATAGTTTCCTATAGTGTACAGTGCACCTATTATAGTTTTTCAAATATTACTTTTCATGTAATGTATTATAGAGCTGTTTGTGAATGTAAAAAGTCTGTTTCAAAGTTTAAAAAATCAAAGCACGTGACAGAGTTATTGACTCCAAAAGAAGGAACCGATTCCGAACAGCTGAAACGAGTCGTTAGTAATTCCAGACTTACTTCCTACACAAACCTACTAGGTCTTCATTAGCTGCTCACTGACAGCGGTAGACCAATCACGACAGACTGGGACATCTGACCAATCAGAGCAGAGTATGCTCTCTGAAAGGAGGAGTTTAGAATGAATCTTTTAGAACGGATCATTTAACGATTCGTTTTTGACACTGGGAAAAAAAGGTCATGCTGCAATTTAAATTATGAGCACATTAAAGTGTTTTTTGACCTTGGATGCATGTAAATCTATTGTATGAGACCTCTAAAACAAAATTACGCAGTGTCAAAACCATAATAAGTGCACTTTAACACTGATTCATTCATAACCACACGATGGCAGCATTTCTCACTTTTAAACATCCTACAGCAGTCTGAGAACTTAATTATCCGAGGATATTTCTTTACATGGCTTCTGCCCTTCAGGAGCATGAGTAATAGAGTCACATGTGTTACATTAGACTAAAAAATCTACAGAAAGCTCCAGATACAAGGTTGGATGCACACGTGGTTCATGTAAAGAAGAGTAATCGCTCCACCACACACATCCAGGTTCAGACTCACACACACACACACACAAACCATTAAGGCACTCCATCTCCGGCTCTTCCCCATCCTGTCCCTTCTGCAGTCTCTTGGCATTGCGTCTCTTCTTGCAGTAGAACATAAGGCCGAGCACGGCGATGATGTAGGCAACAGCTGCCCCCACAGACAGGCCAATGGTTTGGATCATCTTATATGGTGTTTTCCCCTCATCACTGTCACGATCATGCTTTGGCTTCTCTGAAGTGAGAGCAGAAGAAAGAGTTTCATTGTCTAACAGCAGATGCTCTTCGAACTTAAAGCCTACAGGGCCACAAAGCATCCTGTTTTCCTATTTTCTTACCCACAACATGTGCTCGAGAATAATAAAAAAACAACAACACTAATTTGAATTTTGGAATATAAGAAGTTCAGTGTTGCTGGTAGGAGTTAAGGTATATCAGGTTTGCTGGGCTACGTGCCAACACAGAATACAACATGGAGT
This sequence comes from Ictalurus furcatus, assembly GCF_023375685.1. Lineage (NCBI taxonomy): Eukaryota > Metazoa > Chordata > Actinopteri > Siluriformes > Ictaluridae > Ictalurus > Ictalurus furcatus. Next base: position 24,020,782 of record NC_071257.1, on the reverse strand, counting down.
TTACCACATCTAAACATCGATAATAAATGTCTTTAGAGAGATTTTGACAATAAACACTTCCAGACACACTGAATGGCTGCACAGTATTTCATTCCATTAAGTAAATGAAAGTTAAAGTTGCCTGATGATGAGTATACAAAATCTCATTCTGTGTGAATGTATTCCCATCCTATAAATGGAAATGGTAAATGGTCTGCACTTATATAGCACTTTTTTCCAAAGCTTTACACTGGTTCTCATTCACCCATTCACACACACACTCATACACCAGCGGTAGCACAGCTGCCATGCAAGGCGCTAACTTGCCATCAGGAGCAACTTGGGTTTCAGCGTCTTGCCCACGGACACTTCGGTATGTAGAGTATTTGGGCCGGGAATCGAACCGCCAACCCTACGATTAGTGGACAACCCGCTCTACCACCTGAGCCACAGCCGCCCCTCATATGAATTCGATATGCAATATCAAATTGCTGTGTAATATTTAAATAATCAGTGATCTGATTTTCAATGATTTCAATGATCAGTGATCATTTTTTACCATTTCCTCTTCATTTCTATAGTGAAAGATTGATTATACAGTAGTTGTTACACCACGGCCCTCCCTAATTTAGTTTTGGCCAATTCCTACCCACCAGTTTGGTATCTCCTATCGTATGACAGCTACCAACCAGGGAGGGTGAAAGCTATCATGTTCCTCTAAGACACGTAAAGCCAGCCAACCGCATCTGTTCGAACGGCTGTTCATGCTGCAATCGTGGACTGGCTTAACACACTATTCAACCCCTTCCATGTGCACAAGCTCACAGACGCTCATAATTGGCTAGTGTCTCTCTGATTGATAGGGGAGAGAGAGTAAGCCACCCCTTTTACCCAGAGAGCACAGCCAATTGTTCTCTCTTGGACACCAGGCCATGGATGGCTATGGTATCGCCTGGCTTTTCTGCTTTTCTGTTGCGCCACTTGGGAGCCCCACTCTCTCGGCATAACCATTGGGAAATTGCTCTAGCCTAAGAGGAATAAAACACTTCTGAATTATTTTCACACATCGACGCACATCACTGTCTTAAGGTATAATATCTTGTACACTATTATACTATGGTAACTCCTTCCTTTCAATACTGTCTACAGTTACAGTATGAGAACAGTCCACATGTGATGCATGTGAGGCATGCACTTTATTTGTCTCATGTTCATATGATATTCTCTTCTTCACATATTGGGGTTGTTGGGGTCAGAGCGCAGGGTCAACCATGATACAGCGCCCTTGGAGCAGAGAGGGTTAAGGGCCTTGCTCAAGGGCCCAACAGTGTCAGCCCTCAACCATATGATCAATAACCCAGAGCCTTAACCATTGAGCCACCACAGCCCAGATGTGTATCCATCATGTGCACAAGCCACTTCAGAATTCATCGATAGAGTCCGGCTAAATTGTAGTGACTCATTGAGCCGCCATGCATGTGAGTGTGTGTTCTTACCTACGACGTAGAGCTGTGCAACTCGATGTCTGATGCCACAGCTGTTACCAGCGATACAAGTGTACTTTCCTGTGTCAGCAGTAGTGACATCACTAATGATCAGAGAACCATTGGGCAACTCTTGAAATCTGAGAAAGCAAAAGACAGAAAGTAAAGAGAATAAATAAAGACAGAATAATGTAATAAACTGGCGAGGTAGATGAGTTAGGTCTCTTAGAACAAACAACTATCTATATGTGACAGATCAGGAGTTACAAAAAGAATATTTTACATAGTAGTGGTCCACAAAGTGTAAGCAAATAAAATCAATCAGATATAGACCTGGTGTTGCTGACAGACAGCGCTTTGTCTTTGACTATCCACTGGATGTAGGGCTGTGGATCTCCTGTAGCCTGGCAGTGCATTGTCGCCGTGTGACCCTGATACACTGTAGTGTACTCCGGTTCCACCTTAAACTCTGTATACACTGAGAAACAATGACACAATATGAAACTATGGACTATTGTGTAAAGCCAAGAATGATTTGAAAGCAATGTGGTGGTGTAATGGGCTGGTACTGTAGTCTTAGTCTGGCTTGGTATCAGACAAGTAGTTCTTTCACTCTGGTGTGATTAAATAGGTGTGAAA